>NC_057410.1:32557291-32729083 GCF_019320065.1 Cervus canadensis | reverse complement strand
GATCTGGAGAGGAAGTGAAAAAGTAGAGCCCTGCTCTCCTGGTTCCCCTAGTGCAGAGTAACAACATCGATGATGGTGGGAACTGTGAACACTTATTTTTACTGCGTGCCTGACTCTGTGCCCCAGTGTTTTACGTGCATTGTCTCATTGAAACCGCACAAGACGACTCTGAGGAAAGTGCTATTATTACCCTGTTTCAGATGTGAGAATTTACAGGTGAAAGTCACTGGTCCAGGGTCACATTCCTGGTAACTGGTGACCTGCCACTAAACAGATCAAGTCTAAATCCATAGCCCGTGTTCTAAGCTCCCACCCTATGTTGCATCTGCCAAAGCCAGATGAGACTCCTTCTTCCCCATAATACAGAATCAATAACACAATTCCTTTGCTAATGAAATGTCAGTCTGAAAACCTCAATTCCTAGTTGGCATGTCCAACTGGCTGGTGGATAGTGCCAGGTTGCTTTCCAAACCAAACATATTTTTGATAGATATTCAGAATCAGGGCCAATGTCAGGCAATGTTGTGAAATATGCCAACCTCTTGATTTCTGGTGATTGCTCTTCCTGGAATTCAGTGTTCTCATTGCTACAGATGACCCTGATGATTCTACTCCCAACACTGTCTCCTGTGGTCTGTGCCTTGGACCCCAAATCACTTCTTTGTCAGAATTCCCTTTCCTTCTGTTTCTCAAATCCATCAAGGGTTCTGGATTCAAGTGGACCAGGCCTCTTATTCTACCTGTACCGTTTTAAGCTATATGACCTTGATCCCTGCTTCTCTCATTTGTAAAACTGCCATAGGAGCACAAACTTCTTCAGACTTTTTTAAAAGGATAAAAATGACATATTATGATATGTGCTGTGTCAAGACCAATTCTTAACATGTAGTTGGTGCTCCACGATAATCTAGTCATAAGGAATAATTCTCCAATTTTCATATATGCCATTTAAATATAACACTAAATAAAGAACACTAAATTCTAGAGCCACAAAAGGGTTACCTCTTTACATTATGGACACTTTTCACAAATATGGCTTGATAAAGCAGTCATGCAAGTAAGTACTTGCCTAGCACAACTGCTAGGAATTCAGAAGAAATCCAGGAAGTTTTGATCTAGACAGTAAAATAAATTAAAATTAAGCAATGGCTCTAATAAGAGAACGCAATCTGCTTTACAATGTTGCCACATATTTGCAGTTCTCATGTCAGGAAACTCTAGAAAGAGTGTTTTTAAATAAGTTCTGCAGAAATGATACAGGGAAAAAGCAGGAAGCCAAGCATCACAAGACTGAAGTCCTCATCTCCGCTCTGCCACTTGTTGGCCATGTAACCTTGGAAACGTCACTTGACCTTTATGGATGTCAGTTTCTTCCTCTGTAAAATGAGTGTTGGATCAGACAGTTCCTGAGGTTTCTGGCTTTTGTACTATTCTATGAGTCAATGAGACTGACTCCACCATTTTCCCTCCCCTCATTCTCTGGAGATACTGTTGCCACAATAGTTGCTGCTGCCCCCAAGCAACATCACGTACAGGAATCCCAGGCACTGTGACCATGAATTCTAATTCCTCTTTGGTCACACCATCGTTGAATGACCTTGGGCAGGGCACCTAACTTCAGCTAACTGCCCCAGATGCCTCATGAGACAAAAAACTCCAGGGATTCATGGGACAAATTTTCAACTCCTTACATTCCACAAGCTGCCCTCCAAATGCCTACACAGGGGTTAACTTGGGACCACCCATGACAAATCATGAAACTAGGCTTGTTTCTTATTATTATTAAATAATTCTTAGTCATAGTGTGCTCCTATTGATATGGAAGCCTATCTCTCCTATTCAAATCCTGACGATCTTTCAATGGAGGCCAAATTTAAGCGAAAATTTTAAATGCTGAAAAATTTGTCAAATTCGTGACAAACTCTAGGCTGGGAAGGAGAGCAGATATAGTCATAACATCATATAATAGAACCACCATGATTCCAATAGGTTGAAACAAAGAATGGAAACCAAGGAGAATTAATGCAAACTTTCAGTAACTATTTTTGAGTATCTACATCTTGCAATAGGATCAGCACTATAAACCCTGCCCTAAATTTAACAGATAAGAAGTCCAGCATTTCTGTTAATGATGATGATGGTGATAATGGTAGTTTCCTTTTTTTGTGCACATATTACATATTAGGCATTATGCTCAGGGCATTACCTGCCGTGCCCATCAGAATGCTTTCAGCTCTAAGAGTACCTAACCAAAATGTGCTTAAGCTGTAGGGGTTTCCTATCTCATAGCCATTGGTAAAGAGTGGCTGGTTCCAGGGTTGTTTGGCTGAGCCACAAAACAACATCCTGGAGGATCCATCCTCCAACACTGACATTCTAGGCATGCAGGCAACATCTCTTGTGGTTGCAAAACTGAAATGATACCAGATGCCACACACAAATCTCAAAATCTAGAAAAGTACACCTCCTACTTGTCTCTTTTTATTGGTTGGGAAACCCTAGCCCAGAAGGTCTGTCCAGATTTCCCCCACATCTCATTGTCCAGGATCAAATCACTTACAGAAACTTAAACCAATGGGTGACAAGAGGAATGAGACTGCCAGTATCATCTTAGACCAGTCACAGTGGTTCAGTTTCCTTGAACACACTGAACACACCCTACTCAAAACTGGGTTCTACAGGCGGAGAAGAGGGGGATAGGATGGAAAATGGCATCAGGTAGATAAGCAGCAGTGTCTGCTACACATACATTATTATTTTAATAAATCATCCTCTAAGGAGTCATTACTTCATTTTATAGATGAAGAAACTGAAGCTCAGAGAGGCCAAGTCAAGTGCCCACAGTCACACAACTAAATGTTGGAAAATCCTATATTCCTAACACCATGTTGATGGTTCTGAAATTTTGTGCATGCAAGAAATATCAGCATAGATTATTAGCAAAAAAGTAGATTACCAGGCACCACATTCAGAGATCCTGATTCCATAGTCTAGGGTAGGAGCCCCCATTCTTCATTTTTAGCAAATAATCCTAGGTAACTGGATGGTGATTGTCTATGAACTACATTTCACGAAAGATCACAGGATTAACTATCATTTGGGCAGAAGTCTGATTTCTTTTCTTTAAACTTGATTTTCTGGAAGCCTCAGACCCATTATCTCCAAAGCCACCCTTCTTTCTTATGCACCACCACAGAAATAACTCACTGAATTTTCTCTATAATCTACCTATATTAACTCTATGTAGTTTCTAGGTCTGGCCCCCTAATTTAAAAAGGATACAGATAAAACATCACATGAGGGGAACAAGTTTCAAGAAGACTCAAAATAGATCTTCTAAGTAGCCATTGAAGAATTTAGGAAGATTTGGAGTCGAATATAGTCAACTCTTTGGGGTGGGAAAGTTGGGAAAGTCATCATAAATCTTCAGATATTGAGTAGTCTGGCACAAAATTTGTGCAGAGGTAGAATCAATGATGAGAAATTATGAGGAGGCTTATTCTGTTTTATTTTAAGAAAGAACTATCTAATCATTAACATTGTGCAACAATGCAGAGACCTCTCTGTCTCACAAAGTATTCTGAATGCATGCAAGCAGAGGCTGGCAGACCCAGTGTCACCACCAATATTGTAGAAGAGATTCCTCAACTGAAAGGAAAATTGTGCAGATGACTTCTAAGATATGCTGTAATCTTCCAATCACATCCTCTCCAAACTGACCTGTGTTAGTTTTATACTGTTGTCATTTCTTCTGAATGCCTTGGGATGCAATTTAATTTGTTTTCATTTTATTAATATTAATTTTACTAAGACACTTAATAGATTATTTTGTTAACACTACATATCAATAGTAATATAACACATTAATCTACAAATATATTAATATAATTTTTATTTTTATCTCTAATTTAATTTCTCAATATATAATTTGTTTAAAATGTTAAATTATTAATTTCTTAAAATTTAAATTTCTATTTTCATTTTTAAGTGTCCTGTTTTCCTAAGTTGATGCAACATGTCTGACTCATCTTTGTGTCTTCGTGGCATCTAACTCGTTACCATGCTCATCATAAGTACTTAATATATAGTTGGCAAATGAAAAAGGATGGTCTAGAATGATGGGTTAGCACATTCAGATTATAATATTTCATAAGATGAGTAGATAACTTTTAGTACTTCTGTCTTGCTTACTACCATTCTTCCCTCTCTGAACACTGGGCATGGTGGTCATATTTGCAATATGTAGCCTTCTTTCTGGCCATTAATGATTGAGCCAGAAGCTAACACATGATTCAAGCTGAGACTATAAGACTGGGTAGCTATATGGATAGCTCGGGAACTCAGAAGAATGGTTTACTGAAAAACAATGAAGTAGATGAGAATATATTCTATGAAGGTATAATAAAAATGCACTTGAATTAATACCACTTTCTATGTAGTTATATTGATGTACAATTTTTAAAAATGTTTTCATTTTTTATTTATTTTGGCCAGGCCATGTGGCCTGTGGGATCTCAGTTCCCTGACCAGGGACTGATCCTGGGCCATGGCAGTGAAAGCACTGAATCTTCCCACTTGACCACTAGGGAACTCCCTTGATGTATAATCTGAAATGCAATTAGGTTCATTTGCTTCTGTTTATACTCAAGTTTAATGTTTGCTTTTTTTTCCTTTGGAATTAATTTTACTTTTCAAATACGTATAATTTTTACATGATTCAAAAGTCAAAACTATAAAAAGATAAACTCAGAAATCTTATTTCCATTCCTATCCTTCCTTCTCATTGCTTGTAACCTTGCTGTTGTTGTTGTTTTAGTTGCTAAGCTGTGTCTGACCTTGTGTGACCCCATGAACTGTATAACCTACCAGGCTCCTCTGTCCATGGGATTTCCCAGGCAAGAATACTGGAGTTGCTTGCCATTTCCTTCTCCAAGGGATCTTCCTGACCCAGGGATAGAACCCGTGTTTCCGGCAATTTCCTGACCCAGGGATAGGCATTGCTGGAGGATTCTTTACCCCCTGAGCCACAAGGGAAGACCCACAGTCCTCCTGGGTGGCTATTTTATGAGCTTGTAGATTATCCTTAATATATATTTTTTGCAAATATAAAAAATGTTTTCCCTTTTATATCATTGTTATGTATTTTGAAATTTCAGAAAGTTTATGCTTTGACTGCAGTGCTTACCTTTATATTAAAATTTCATTTTTTTCAAACAAAAGGTCATGATTCCCTTTTTCCTTGCATGGATTTCTAAATTGCTTTAGACTTTTAACTGACATCTTTTGACTCCCACATATGTTGGGCATTACCTGCATGCCTACCTATGGTCTTATTTTACTTTCCCTTTCTCTTCTGCAGTGTTTTTAGTTGTGTTACTTCCAGTTGGTCAGAATGTTTAATATTTACACGCTATTCTTCCACTTTCCCCCCATTTGCACTTAAGTCTTAGACCTATGTTTAAGTATAATCAGTGCTTTTGTTTCTGTTTCCCTAGTCAGGATACAGAATACAGGTCATTATCCAGAAGATTTCTTAGGATGGGATCATAATCATATATATTTTGGTTTCTTGCATCTTTAAAACTATCTGCCTACAGTCTTGATATTTAAAGGACTTCCAGGCTAGATAACACAGCCTTGTTTTTAAAAGTGGAAATGGAAACAATTTGAGTAACCAACAACCAGGGATTGTATAAATAGATTATGCTCAGTTAAATAATGGAATCCTGGCCTACATAGCCATTTTGTATGCTAAAACCACTGTGGAAAAATATAAAATTATATATTAAACCTAGCATGATCCATGGTGGTCCAGTGGCTAAGACTCTGCACTCCCAACACAGGGGACCCAGGTTCAATCCCTGGTCAAGGAAAGAGATCCCACATGCCTCAACTAAGACCTGGTGTGGTCAAATAAATACATATATAAATAAGTACATAATAAAGCATCAGGATGCTACAAATGTGTGTGCATGTATGTTTAGCAAAAAGCAGGTTGTGATACACACAAAAGTTAGGAGTAATTTCCTCTGATGAATATGATATTAAGAATGATTTTTAAAAACCAGGCAAAGAGCTAAAATTTCAAGGTTTATTTTTAACGTGTTGGTTTTAATCAATATCACAAGACACAGCATGCCAAGGAGAGAGCAGAATGATCTAATTAGCAAGCTCGGGACAGCCTAGGCTGGTTTTAGTGCCCTTCTGTGCTAGGTACTCAATCAATGTTTGCTGGCGATGAAGAAACTAAAATTAGTCACTCCCAGACAGAGTCATTTTAAGCAATAGCATTAACTTTTTTGAATCCATCTCCTGTCTTCCAGGGTTGTGCTGAAGATGAAATGAAGTAGTATGTATGTAAAACTGCAAGTCTTGGGGCTGGCATATAGTAAGTATACCTATCACTTCATCTAAGAGGGGAAGATAAGATTAGTAGCACCTACCTCCAGATAACTAATAGTGATATATTCAGCTTTATTTATTTTGAAGAATAGATAAAAAATATGAGCAGAGAGCCAGTAAAAAGAGCCTCAAGGCAGCCTGTAAAGGTGTTATAGAGAAACACAAGGGGGAGAAGAGAATAGGCATACAGAGAGGAAAAGCAAGACAGAAGAGGTTTAGAGATCATCAGAATCTATAATTGTTAGGGCTTTTACTTGCCTATGAGTAAGAGTGGAGGAAATCGATGCCCCTAAATTGTAACTGTGCTGTTATAATAAAGAGAAATAGGGTATCCATCTGCTTCTTTCACTGTTGGTGTCTAGTCACTAAGTCATGTCCGACTCTTTTGTGATTCAATGGACTATAGCCTGAGACGCTCCTCTGTCCATAGGATTTCCCAGGCAAGAATACTAGAGAGGGTTGCCATTTCCTTCTCTGGGGATCTTCCTTACCCAGGGATTGACCTGAGTCTCCTGCATTGGTCGGCAGATTCTTTACCACTGAGCCACCAGGGAAGCCGCACCTGCTTCTTTAAATGACTGTTAAAGGATACTAAACTCATCACTGGTCTAATCATAGCTGTCCCCCCAAAAGGGCTGACCACAGATGCACCCCAGAGTAACTGAATAAGAATCTGAATGTGGAATGTCAGGCCTAGAATGTTTTAAAAGCATTTTGTTAAGTAATTCTGACGACTGGCCAGGTTTACAAACTGCTGGCCTGTACAAGGGACCACCACCTCTCCCACCTACAAAGACAGTCCCAGAGCAATCACTCCCCGAGCCCCCTTCTCTCATGAGAGTCTCTCTGTGGAGATGAACAGTATGTGCGCTCCTACCGGTACTTCACCCTCACTGAAGTTGCCCTCAGTGAAAGCGGTGGTCACTTAATTCTCCCCAACAGCGATGACCTTGTGTTTCTTCCATTCCATGACCAAAGACAAGGATTAGAGAGGGACTTCCCTTGTGGTCTAGTGGCTAAGACTCCGAACTCACAATGCAGGGGGTCTGGGTTCGATCCCTTGTCAGGGAGCTAGATCCGACATGCTGCAGCCAAGTGTTCTCACACCACAACTAAATGTTCAGCATGCCGCAACTAAGACCTGGTGCAGCCAAAGAAATAAATAATACATTTTCAAAAATTTTTTTAAAAAAAGGACTCACAGAAAAACTACCCCTTGATCTTAAATTTACGTTAAAATATCAACCAAGAGTCTGATTCTCCCTGAGGATGGAGCCTGATGAGTAGAGAAGACAAAAAGCATAACTTCATGTGGGGAAAGAGAAGGGAAGCCTGAAGCATCTCAAAGACATTTGTTTCTGTTCCTTCAACTCTTTCTGTTTGGTTCAAGTCAGTTGGGAAAGCCAGAAATGAGTACAAATTCTACTTGATCTGCTGATTATTTTAAATGTTTTGCCTCTTTTAGGTCCCCAAATTCTAGAAGAGTCAAAATAAGATAATCATTGGACAGTGAGGTAATATTGTACTTGAACTGCTGAGAAACCAATCAGTACTCCTTGCTGAGTTAATGTGTCATCCAATTTTGAGTGTTACCTTGTATTGATTTAATCTTAATCTGCTAAATATCATATTAAATAAGGGCATGCAAAGATACAGATTAGAATGGGAACATTCTTAAAAATATTCACATTATAAAGTGTAAGAGAAAATATTTTAGGCCACAAGTCTTAGCACACTCCAGTATCTCCTGTTGTATCTGCCATTACATCCCTGGGGTACCCACTTTCTTGCAGTGCTAAACAACTCTCCTTGTCCATATACTCCAGACATTTTCATCCTTCCTGTCTTGGTTTATCCTATTCCTAAGGACCTTTTCTTAGGAATAGTTTTCTGGGGACCTTTTCCACAGAAAGGGTTTTCAGTTACTTGACTCTAAAGTAATATTCAAGTTCCCAAATTGCAATGTAAAAACCTGGTTTTCATTATTTTCAGCCCAAACTACAACTCTACTTATAAAACTAATAAAATAAGAAAAATCACTTTCAAATTTTCTCTGACAATCTTCCAGAAACTTTTGTTGACAGACTAAACTGCCAAGATAATCAGTTCTATTTATAAGCATTGTCAATTAAACAGTCGATTTCAAACTGCATTTATAAATGTAATATACTCAAACTAATTTTTACGTGCCTCCAATATCTTACAGGACTGATTTATGACTATAACAAATGAAAGCTTCTCTAGCATTTAAAGCTCTCTTGTTGCAACTCTAATCAAATAAACCTAAAAATAAAATAAAATGAGTTCTCAAATATTCCAATCCAGTTCTGTTTACAAACTCAATCAACATGTTATATACCTTTCATCTTAGAATCTCAAGGTTAAAATGTTATCCATTTTATACTGAAATCACAAAGACAGGCTTTCAGGATCCAAGAATGCTACATTCTCTTGAAATAGCAAACATACTGGCCCTTTTTAGCAAAGTTTAATTTGGGTAGATGGAATTCAGCAACCCCTAGTCTAGTCTGGATTCAACTAATCTCTTTACTGCCTGATTGAATTCTGCATTCTTCTCATATTCTTTTTGTTGAGCTCTGTCCACAAAAGCCCCCACCTGTCTAAAAACCACCAGCCTTCCTTTATTTAGTCCAAAATTTAACTGAATTATAGCTTTTCCTTAAGGTTGATGTGCTAAACCCTAAAAATCCCTTAGAAATGCACGTAAATTAAGTTGGATGGAAATCACATCACCGCTTTCATCCTTGTCACCACACACGTTGGTTTAGATTATTCAAGAAGCACGGTGAGGCAATAGGTGATTAGGCAATGAGTTTCAATGTCTTTTAAAGAATTTTTTTTGTTGATATTTGTCTAGAATGCTCTGTGGAAAGAACAGAGATCTTTTTTGTAAGAAGATTTTGAAAGGCTTGTCTCCAAGGCAGTTACAAACTGAAGACATTGCTAGGAGAAATTCTGTTGTGTGAAGACGGTTAGAGCTGGAAGGCATTTGATGACATATTTGGTCCTGCCCCCTGTTACACAAAGAGAACTGAGCTCCAGAGAAAGGGGACAAGAAAGTGGGGGAGGGCTCCTTGACTGAATAACCTCTATGTTTCAGGCACTGTCCAAGTGAACCTTCAATTAAGATGCACACAGTGGCACTTGAGAGTCCTTTCCTACTCTCCATCCCCCTCAGACATGCTGTAGATGTTCCCATGTTCCTCCGTACACCCATCTCCTTATCTTGCGTCAATGTGGCCTCCCCTTCCACTAAGCATTTCACTACTTCAAATTTCTAACCCAGCCTTGCATGTACCCCAATACCCTGTAAGCAGAAGTCAAATTTTGAAGGAAAACGAGAAGAATAAGAAGAGACTCTCTTGCCAGAAATTTAGAGAAGAGGAAGGAGTGAAATTGGACAGAAGCTGGGGTAGGGGTGCAGGGTCACGGGAAGGATAGGGAACTGAGAGAGTAGAGCGTGTTCACAGGGAAAAAGAAGGGGGTGAAGATCCATGGCAGAGGGGGAATGGCTGAGAGAGCAGGGCCCTAGGGAAGCAGCGGTGGGGTAGGGGAAACAGGTAGAAGTCATCTGAACGAAGGAGAGAGGCTTCATTCTCCAAAACAGGAGGAGAGAAGGTAGAGCTGGAACCTAACACTGCTGAGGCTGTTGACAAGAAAACAGTTCAGGGACGTCTCTGGTGTCCAGTGGCCACGACTCCATGCTCCCAATACGGGGGGCCTGGGTTCAGTATCTGGTCAGGGAACTAGATCCTACATGAGACAACTAAAAATCCCACATGCCACAACTAAGACAGGTACAGCCAAAAAACACACAAACAAAAAAATAAAAATATAAATAAGTAAATAGCTCAGATAATCACCCTAGGATCAGGCTTAGGTGAGGAGAAGCATATAGACTGGGTGAACATGATGGTCTGTGTGCTGAACCCCTTCATGAACTATCTAGCAGGGTGAGGGAATGAATGAGCTAGAAGGACATCGGCATTTGAGATTTTGAGGCAGGGTCCTTCCGAGTGATGACACGGCAGGTTAGGGCTGCTGAAGGACCGACATGGTGAAGTAGAGGCCACGGAAAAAGCACAGAAACCATGACTCTGACCCCCGCTGCAGGGGTCCTTCCTTACCTCACGCTCTCCTACGTGAGGTGCTGAAATGGTGGAAAGGACAACACACTGGATTTATCAGTAGTGACAGAGGCAGTCAATGAACCTGAAAGGGATAAAGATTCTACTCAGTGCGTATAAAATGCTCATGTTCCTGTGCCCTTTCTTCAAATCTCGTCAGGATGATTCCAAGCAGCAGGCCTGGGAGGCCACCCTGGAAATCTTCAAGGTACTCGCAGCTTCTCTATCTGCAACAGACCACAGTGCAGATGAGAGCAACCTTTTGGTTCCTCGGCTGTTCCCCCTGTAATTTAGAAGTCCAGACAGTTACTCAGGAAAACAGGAAGAAAAACTCAGGGGCCCACTTAAAATCAAGTTCAGTGTGGGGTCTCCAACTTCCTGGAGGAAGCTGAGCCAAGCTGCTAGTTAAAACCTGCCACTTTGAAACCGGTTCACCCGGTTTACCCGCTCCTGTCTGGACTCAGAGAGGAAGTCTTTTTCCCATTTAGGAGTTTTCCTTTAGCTCCTTATTCCAAAGTCCATAAAGGAAGACAGCAGAAAAGACTGGCCTGAGCTCAAGAAGCAGAGATGAAAACCAGACCTTTATTCTTTTTTAAGAGTGATGGCCAGAGATGGCTTTCTATTTTATATCAGAAATGTCTGTTGTTTCCACGGCAGTGACAATGATGAGTGTGGCTAAGGATCCCACCGGACCTGGCTGGGTGATTCTGGAAATCTCCACAGGTTTAAAAGTGTCAGAGCTGAAGCCAAGACCTTCCTCCCCTGTGCTCCTCTGTCTCCTTGACGCACAAACAACTCATGCACACAATACCCCTCTGAGCTTGAAGGTGTTAGGAAAACCCTCTTCGCATCATTTTGTCCTGTGATGAAGAATTAAATAACATATTTTGGCAAGGATGTTTCTAAATATCTGTCCACTCCAGAAATATTTTTTGTTCTCAGCAACCCTACCGAGGCTGAACCAGGATGCCTATAAAAAGCCTTCTGTGTTCCCCTCACTGAATCCTCAGGAAGGATGGAATAAGACGGGGGTCAGAGACGCAGAGCCCGTGCCAG
The DNA here is from genome assembly GCF_019320065.1 of Cervus canadensis. NCBI lineage: Eukaryota > Metazoa > Chordata > Mammalia > Artiodactyla > Cervidae > Cervus > Cervus canadensis. The sequence goes on along the minus strand of NC_057410.1, from coordinate 32,717,477 downwards.
ATGCTGAGGCTGCCAGCCTGGCTGGGTGCACTGGTGGCAGCGCTGAGCGCCCGCAACCCCGCTCCTCCCGCTGGCGCGGTCTCCGCCCACACTCCTTAAGGGAATTGGCCGGGCTCCTGGCTTGTCTCGCCTGTGTGTCTGCTAGTCATCTCACAAAGTGTGGGATTACTTCCATGCCCAGTTTCCCAGATGCTCACAAGCACGGAGCCAAGGATCGGCTGATACAGCAGGGCGGACCGAACCGAGAGCCCTCTTGACAAGACTCGGCCACACTCGGGCTGTAATTCCTGCCGCCGGACACACCTGTCAGGTAAAACCCAGTGAGCCATTCAGGAAGCACCCTGTGCCTCCTGTTTGGAGCTGATCCTGGAAACAAGGACTTTCCAGAGATGTTACCAAGCGTGAAGGTGAAGAGGAAAACCCTGGGGCCCTTGGTCCCCTGCAACACCTACCCTGTTTGCACAGACACGAGAAGTCAGGAGGCAAGAGGGGTTTGCTGCCTCCCCTCATAACTTTTCCTCCACGAGTGTATTTTCCCCAGACTTCAAGGGCCCCATCTTCACAGCTTGGAACTCCAGAGGAGCTGGCCTCCTGGTAAAACTTTCCACCCCAAAGTCAATGATGGTGAAATACATTCTCTGAGCTGAATGGTATCCACCTCTTGGTTGATGACCAGCGTTTGCAAACCAAAAGGACCTGCAGGGTGGGGGCACTTATTGTCCCTGGGCACAGAAATACAGTTTCTTAGGACCACCTGCATGACTCAAGTGCTCAGAGACCAATGCATTATCAGAGACTCCTCCAACAGCTCTGCCCTCAGGAGTTAATTCCAGAAGAATTTAAAACACAATTCCTTACCACCTTGTCCAGGGCTTCCCAGGTGGCTCAGCTGGTACAGAATCTGCCCACAATGCGGGAGACCTGGGTTTGATCCCTGGGTTGGGAAGATCCCCTGGAGAAAGGTATGGCAACCCTCTCCAGTATTCTTGCCTGGAGAAATCCCATGGACAGAGGAGCCTGGCTGCAGTCCATGGAGTCCCAAAGAGTCAGACATGACTGAGTAACACTTTCTTTTCTTTCTTGTCCAAGGAATTCAGGACTCAGTATCCAAAGAAGACTATGGGAATGGGAAATGATGAAATCCTAGGCTTAGGGATAGTCAGGAGTATTAGAGAAAGGAGGGGCCAAGAGGAAGATTATTTCAAGACAGCAGAGAAGAAACCAAGAGCATTGATTGAGGCAAGGAGGAAAACAGAAAATGAAGGATAGCTGTTCTGAGGGGTCCAGGGAGGAAAATTGTCTCCCTGGCACAGGTGTGTGTGTAAGAGCTAGAGAGAGATATACAGAGTAAGAGTGTTGAAATTTTTTATTGACTACTCCTTTGGAAGACAGGAAAAGATATTGCACCCATAATTATGTCATTCTCTTTATAAAGATGAGGTTGAAGAGACAAACTGGCTCCTTAGATCAAGACATTTCTTTATTATAGAGCACCTCTATAGGTAAGAGAAGCCACATAGTGTGGCTTCAATCAGCACTGGCTTGGGAGTCTTCTTGTCTGTGTAGTATTTATGAAACCAAATCTGGACTTTGGGGATGTGGGCACTGCCACTTACTGAACATCAGGTCACTGGACTGGGAATTTTGTATTTGAGGCCTGACCCATTATAAGCAGCTGCCCACGCAACACCCTCACTTGGATGTCTAAAAGGCATCGCAAACTCATTCCATACTAAACTTCTGCTCTTTCCCCCAAACTCCTGTTGCATCCACAGTCTTCCCAGTGCCAGCTGATGGCAGTTCCATCCTTTCAGGTTCTCAAGTCAAAAGCCTTGGAGTCATACTTGACTCCTCCATTGCTCTCATCCTGTACCCAGTCTGAGGAAATCCTGTTGGCTCTACCTTCCAAATGTAACCCAGAATATCTCTCCACCTCAACTGCCACCAACCTGGTCCAGGTTACCCTCATGTCTCACTTGGATTTGTGCCATGGTCTCCTCACTTTATAATCTATTTTCACTACAGCAGCTAGAGGGATCTTTGTAACAGGTGAATCAAAACACGCCACTCCACTGCTCAAAATCATCAGACAGTTTCCCATTCTCCCGGGTGTGGAAGCACTGTGCTTCCTACAGCGCCACGAGCCCCACGTCAGGACCACATTCCCTCCCATGGACACCATCAGATGACAGCCCCTTGCTCTCTCTGCTTCAGCCTCACAGACCGCTTTGCTTTCTCTTGAGCATTCCAGACATATTCCCGCTTCAGGGCTTTTGCACAGGCTGTTCCTGCTGTCTGGAATGCTTGTTCCCTAGATCTCACCCTTTCAAGTCTTTTCTCAAACGTTACCTGAGTGAGGCTTACCAAACTATCCCACTTAAAATGGCAAAGCTCTCTTCATGCACACTCCTAGCCCCTTCTCTACTTCGTTTTCCAAGGCACTTGTGCAGGATCTGTTACTTATTTTTTCTTTCTTTATTATTGTCTCTCTTCCCTAGAATGTGAGTTCCCTAGAATGTGAGGAATACCCGGCTGTATTCCTCCTGCCTACAATGGTAATTGACACACAATAAATGTGTGATGAGGGGTCTTACACAACCCTTACAATCATCTTGCCTTTCACGGGCATAAGATAGCTAGAAATCAGGTGGTCATTTTTTTATCTCTTTATGCCTAATCTTCCCTCTGAAAAAAGTCTGTGAGTTGATAATTCAACTGCAGTCTCTTCTCAACCCAGAGGCCTCATCCCAGCTTTTGAACTCTGCCCTTGCCATCATGAGCTGCCTAACCTGTAAGGCCACAACCTTAGGTCATGTAGCCCAAAGGCAATTCCTGTTTTTCAGGCATGGTGGGAGGATGAAAGAAAAGGTACAAAGAAACCAGCAGGAGATAGTGTCAGGAGACAAGAAATTTCATTTTGGTCTGCAAAGTTTGGATTCCTCCACATAACTTTGTAGAAAGTGTAGGTGTGTGTGTGTGTGCATGTGTGTGTGTGTGTATGCATGCACATGCATGAGCATGCATTCACTGTATCAAATTCCAGACAACTGAAATATAATCAGTCTAAGTGGGAGAGATGTCCTGAGGAAAATGATATTTAGAATAATCATGGGGAAAAGAAGCATATGTTCTGAGTTTGAATGGCAGAAGAATCTTTTTAAAATTGCCATATTAAAAACTGTTCAACTTCTCATATATTTTACATTAAAAATAAATACGTGGTTTGGGGACAGAGGCGAGGCCAGCTATAATACCTCCTCCTGTTACTGTTTCATCTTTCTTCCTGAGAACATGGAGTACTTTCTAGAACGATGGCTCTATCTTGTTCTTGGTTTACAAAAATGATTGTTACTGGCTTTAGCAGTAAAGCATGGGCTTTTCCAGGCCCAACCACTCATGATATTTAGGCTTATCTTCTTTATAATCAATGATATATTTTGCCATGGGAGATGGTGAAAAGGAAGACAATGATCATTTACAGAGCACCTGTCATGTGCTTTATACTTCATGGTGATATTTTACTCCCCAAACTTGAAGTCCATATCATTGTTCCTGTTTTACAAATTAGGAGACTGAGGCTTAAAGCCAGTAAGTGGCTTGCACAAGTCACACCAACTAGACTTGAACTCAGAATCATTGAACTCCAAATATCTGCTCCTTCGACTATACAGTGTTACCTTTCCCTTTTACCTCCCCTGCAGAGGGCAGAGAGCTTGTATGAACATGAATCATGAATTAACTTTACCTGTAAGACCTAGATCAACAAAATATATGATATACAACTTCTAGAACCTTAGACCTGTTTCCTTCCTTTAAGGAAATTGGACTTCAAAATAGGGTGGAAATGATAACACCAGACAGAATTTGGTGATGAACCAAAATAACTGGTTCAGGCCAAAGGAAGTCAGACTTGGTCCAACCCTCTTCTCACCAAGGCTGATAAGGACCTCCGTCTGTAAGGTAGAGATAATCATTCAATTTTTCACTTGTGACTTTTTATAGCCTTAAACTTCTTTAGCACTTAAAGTCACGATAGTGATTCTTGAGCAATCCTTTGGGATGCTACCAATGACAAGGAATAGAAAATCCAAGCAAAGTGGTTTAAAAAATGGAAATGTTTGTCATTTTATATAGCAAGAAGTGTGGAGACAGGGCTGTTTCGGGGTTGGTGATTTCAGTAGCTTGGTGACCTCATCACGAAAGACATTTCTCCCACCTTGCCCCTCTACTATTCACAGTACAACTGCTTATCTCTTTAAGGCAGTTTCCTGTCATGGTCTCAAGATGGCTGCACTGCATTCAGTCAACATGCAGATGATAACCCGAGAGGTAGACAGGTACTTCTCTTAGTGATACGGAAGCATGAGTAAAGTCCAACTACACAAGCACATTCCAAGCACAAGCACATCACATCTAACATTCCAATGCCCAAAGCAAACTCCAAGGCAAAACCCTAAGTCAGTGAGTGGGGAAGATCACTGCTCCTATTATTGGACTGTGACTGTATAATATTATGCATATTACTACATTTACTGTGTTGCTGTTTAATCACTAAGTCGTGTACAACTCTGCGACCCCATAGACTGCAGCATGCCAGGCTCCTCTGTCCTCCACTATCTCCTGGAGTTTGCTCAAATTCAAGTCCATTGAGTCAGTGATGCTATCTAACCACCTCATTCTCTGCCACCCCTTCTCCTTTTGCCTTCAATCTTTCCCAGCATCAGGGTCTTTTCTACTGAGTCGGCTCTTCATATCAGGTGGTCAAACTACTACATTATATATTAGTATATACACTAATGTGTACATGAATATATACTATGACTATGGGAGTAAAGAATTGAGACTGAGAATTCAGTCTTCCACCCACAATTTTATCTGGTAGAACCTTGTGAAATTGTCATCTTTTAGGTGCAAAATGGTCAAATACTGACCATCTCATATGGTTAATATAACACAATCAGTGGAACCAGGGCTCAAGCTAGGCTTGTGTCCACTGGCTACTAGAACTCTCTGGAAAGCAGCACGAACAGATCATACCCCATAAACAGCACTAAGCACATAGGAAATTTAAAAAGTACATGATTGTCTGTCTCTAAAATAGCAATTTGATTCCCTAGGAATAGAGTTATGCTCCACTGGAATCAAGCACTCATTGGAGTTTAAGGATTATATGAAAATAAACCTTCAAAGCTGAGTCCCAGTAGCCTTTTCCCCTGGAGAGTCAGAGGTATTGTGGTCCCAAAGGACAACGATTACTCTTAAGTAGTGCTTTAATTACATTTGAAAATTCATTATAATCGTCTCTGCTGAGTAAACTTCTCCTTTAGAATAAAACTAACAGCATATCCTAGTCGAAACTTCCTGGCTTTTAATCCTCTTACCCTTTCCCCTCACTGTACATATATACACCTACTTGTTTTGCCTGTTTCCGCCTTTGCTCATGCCTGTCTCTTTGGAATACCTGTTGCCTTGCTGACCCCTAACCATCCTCTCTGCGCCCACGCTCACCCCCATGCAGACTGTCTTAGATATCTTACTCTACTCTCCCATGATTCTCTGTTCATATCTGTAATGTAGGACTTAATACAAGGTATCAAAAATGTCAACATATACATGGATTTCTCTCCCTAGATTGTGAGATCTTGAGAGCAGGGACTGTTTCATTTATCTTTGCACCCTTAACATCCAGTATAGTGCTTGGCAAATAGTAGGAACCAAAAATATGTAGGGCGGGAGTGTATTAGAGTAGGCTAAATGCAAGTCCAGTGACAAACATTCCCAGTTTACAAAGGATTCATGCAGAGTCTGAGCAGATGTGCCTAGCTGGGCAACTATCCTCTGAGTGGTAACCCAGGGATCCAGCCTTGTTCTGACCTGTGACCCTGTGGTCCTCAACACGTGGTGTGTCTCTAAGGGTGCTGCAAACGGCATGGGAAGGCATGATCTACCTTGGCTGGAAGTGACACAAATGACTTCTGCCCCCATTCCACTAGCCCAAACTAGTTTCATGACACTGCTTAGTCATAAGAACTCACACAATGGAAAGACACTGTGAGTCTTTGGTAGTCAGCAAGCCATCTCTGCCCCAGGGAGAAGGAAGGAGGGATAGAAGGGAGAAATGGAGGGAAGAACTTACTTAATACTTATCTTTTAAGCCCTGTGCAAAAGGCTCAGATTCCCTTCCATTTGGACCCTTAAAACCAGTTGTAGAAAGTAGCTGAATAAAGTCAGACAGAACACAGTAAAAATAAAAAAGAAAAATAAGGGGAAACCCATGATAGTTTGGTGTCTTAAGCATAGTTAAGAGGAAGGCGAGTTACAGGAGTTGGTGACAAGGATGTGTGTGTATGTGTGTGTATGAGTTTGTGTCTTGAGAGAGGGAGAAGAAGAGATGGTTGGGGAGCAGCCAGATTGGAAAGGCTCTCAGAAGAGGAGGCTTATGGGGCTTATGGAAGAAGCATTATCAAGGGATTCTATCTACTCTGAAGAAGACTTAAAGTCTTCAGTGCGAAAAGTAAACCAAGAGAATCTGGAGGACATGAATAGGTAATGAGAGAACTGTGTTCATCAGGATTTGGAGCAGGTGATAAGCAGGAGCCCCATGGGAGAAGCAGCCGCTTTCTAGGAAACTGTAACTAATAAGAAGAAGGTCTGGTGTCAGAAGTCAGCGAGCGACTGATAGCTGATCACCAAGACCCATTTCCTCTTCTTCTTGACATCCAGGCTCCCCTGCCATTAGCATTGCCATGTCAGCGGAATATGAACAGAAATGTGTGTCACTTTTAGACCCAGCCTATATAATTCTCAACACAACTGTGGAAAATTCTGAAAGAGATGGGAATACCAGACCACCTGACCTGCCTCTTGAGAAACCTGTATGCAGGTCAGGAAGCAACAGTTAGAACTGGACATGGAACAATAGACTGGTTCCAAATAGGAAAAGGAGTATGTCAAGGCTGTATATTGTCACCCTGCTTATTTAACTTATATGCAGAGTACATCATGAGAAACGCTGGGCTGGATGAAGCACAAGCTGGGCTCTAGATTGCCGGGAGAAATATCAATAACCTCAGATATGCAGATGACACCACCCTCATGGCAGAAAGTGAAGAAGAACTAAAGAGCCTCTTGATGAAAATGAAAAAGTGAAAAAGTTGGCTTAAAGCTTAACATTCAGAAAACTAAGATCATGGCATCTGGTCCCATCACTTCATGGCAAATAGATGGGGAAACAATGGAAATAGTGGCAGACTTTATTTTTTTGAGTTTCAAAATCACTGCAGATGGTGACTGCAGTCATGAAATTAAAAGATGCTTACTCCTTTGAAGGAAAGTTATGACCAACCTAGACAGCATATTAAAAAGCAGAGGCATTACTTTGCCAACAAAGGTCCATCTAGTCAAGGCTATGGTTTTTCCAGTAGTCATGTATAGATGTGAGAGTTGGACTATAAAGAAAACTGAGTGCCGAAAAATTGGTGCTTTTGAACTGTGGTGTTGGAGAAGACTCTTGAGAGTCCCTTGTACTGCGAGGAGATCCAATCAGTCCATCCTTAAGCAAATCAGTCCTGAATATTCTTTGGAAGGACTGATGCTGAAGCTGAAACTCCAATCCTTTGGCCACCTGATGTGAAGAGCTGACTCATTTGAAAAGACCCTGATGCTGGGAAAGACTGAAGGTGGGAGGAGAAGGGGATTACAGAGGATGAGATGGTTGGAAGTCATCACCGACTCAATGGACATGAGTTTGAGTAAACTCTGGGAGTTGGTGATGGACAGGAAAGCCTGGCATGCTGCAGTCCATGGGGTCACAGAGTTGGACACAACTGAGCAACTGAACTGAGCTGAACTGAACTGATATAATCCTCCCCCACCTGTTACTATCTTCTCCCAGTTAAATACAGATGACAACAAGGTTCTACATTTTAATGATGCCACAGATGGAAGGAGCCTGGATTCTTGAACAACTGCATGGAAGAGAGCCTACCTGCCTGGCTGAACCCCTGCCAGGACTATAATATGAGCAAGAGATAAATGACTATTGTATGATGTACACTGTGATGCATCACCCAGATTCCATACCACTGAGGGACTAATTATCCCAGCTGAGGGAGTGCGGTCAGCCCCTTTAGGCACTGCACTGTTGCACCTTTGGAGAGTTGCTTCACCCATGGTCATGCACTTCAGGGGAAGCCTGCATCCAATGATCAAATGACGTAAGATTGCATGTCCAGACACTGCAGTCCAACTGTGGGCGTCGCTTAAAAGCCATCTTTGCTCCAGGGCTTCTGTGGGGATGAACAATGGCATCACCAGGTCTGACTTGAGCTCAACTCTCTTACTCAATCCTGCTTCATTTCCTTCTTTTCTACAGATTTTAAATCTAAGCATATCCCCTGATAAATATTCTGCACACTAAATTTCCAAGTCTGCTTCTTGGAGAACCCATCCTGAGGCATACTGTGAACATATCCACGTGGTTGATATGTTTTTTACAGCATCTTGGCCTCTCTCAACTAATACAGCGTAGAGGTGGAACATTTTTCTGTGGACATGGCGATGCTAGGTTAGTCAGCAGACATGTTCCTTATGAGGTAGAAAAGCCTACGTCACCTGCAATAGGAGAAAACTCAAGGAGCAGAGATAGAGAGAGAAGAGAGAAAGAAAATCCCAGTGTTTGAAACTGATTTAAAGCTTTTCATTGCGTTGTTCTAGTATGCTTGCTAGAGTAAAAGCACCAGTTAACTTCCTTTTCCTTTCTTTCTCTTTTTTCCTGAAGATGATTTGAATTGAATTCCTTTCACTTACAACCAAAAGGGTCCCAATACAAGAGATTTGATTACATATTGTGCAACATGAGCGAATGTGTCCCCCATGCATCCATTGCCACCCCCTCAAAATAATTAAGGACAGATCTCTGTAAATTTTTTGATGAAGCCATATTTTGTTGTTGTTGTTGTTGTTCAGTAGTCAAGTTGTGTCTGACTCTTTGTGACCCCATGGTCTGTAGCCTTCCAGGCTTCTCTGTCCATGGGATTTCCTAGGCAAGAATACTGGAGTGGGTTGCCATTTTCTTCTCTAGGGGATCTTCCTGACCCAAGGATAGAAGCTGCATCTCCTGCATTGGCAGGCAGATTCTTTACCCCTGAGCCACTTGGGAAGACTGAAGCCATATTTATGGAGGACTTCTTATGTGCCAGTTCTATTCTAAGTACTTTCAATATATTAACTCAATCCTCACAGCAGTCCCATTAGAGTGGTACTATTCCTGGGATCTCTGTTTTCAGAGAGGAAGGCTGAGGCATTGAGAGATGATGTGACCAAGGTTACCCAATTTATGAGTGACAGGCTAGCCCCAGAGCCTGTACTCCTAGGCAGTGATGCTCTCCCACCTCCACTCACACAGCCCTGAGATGGGGAAATGAGATGTTTCAGTCCCACATGGGTTATATTTATGAGTGATGAGGGTCCTTCCCCAACTCTTCATTCGATCTACTGAGGCTTCCAAGAGACCTGACCCAAGTCAATGGCAAAAAAGGACCAGAAGGCAGAGGAGTCATCCCTAAACTAACAAGTAAAAGAAATGCCTAGAGATGAAACCATGAAAGGAAATCATGGATGAAACCATGTGGTGCTGGAAAAGACTCTTGAGAGTTCCTTGGACCACAAGGACATCAAACCAGTCAATCAGATAGGAAATCAATGGTGAATATTCATTGGAAGGACTGATGCTGAAGCTGAAATGCCAATACTTTGACCACCTGTTGTGAAGAACCGACTCATTGGAAAAGACCCTGATTCTGGGAAAGATTGAAGGCAGGAGGAGAAGGGGACGACAGAAGATGAGATGATTGGATGGTATCACCAACTCAATGGACATGAGTTTGAGCAAACTCCAGGAGTTAGTGAAGGACAGGGAATTCTGGAATGCTGAAGATCATGGGGTCGCAAGGAGTCAGGACATGACTTAGCACCTGAACAAAAACAAGAGATGAACTCATGAAAGGAAAATTCTGCGAGGTGGTGTTTAGACCTAAAGTGATTCAGTGAAGAAAGGCATGGGTAGATAGCTGTAGAAGACTCTTTGGAGGGTTAAGCTGGACACATTAAGACCAACTAGTTAGGACGAACCAGTTTGGGGACCCAAGAGGAAAAGCGTTAGTTCTGGATGGTACACAGGAAGCTGATCAGTGAACAGTTTTATCTAAACTATGCTATGAGCCTAGAAACTACCAGGAAGAGTGTGGTTTTCTCAAGGACCTGGAGAATGAGAGCAAGAGAGCTCAAGTTGATAGAAAAATAGAAAGGCTTGGAAACAGAGAAACCATTGGAAAGCAAAGCAGCAATTCTCTAAATTCAGTCCCTGTTATTACATGCTGTGAACTGATCACTCCCTGAGACTTCTCACGCTGGAGTTTAGGATCAGGTTCTTCCACTTAAAGGGCTGGGTGAGTGATGTTTCTTTGCCAAGAAGGGGAATTAAAGAAGAGGAAGGGGCCAGGGCTACATTCTCAGAAAAAGTCCAGAGAGGCCCACTGCAGACCTTGAGGCACCCATGTGGATAACGATGAAAGTCTCTGCTGTTGACTAGGGGACGGGGACACCCCAGCGTCTGGTCACTACTCTCACAGTGAGTTTATTTCCCAGGACAGTTGTCTGCTTTAGAGTAAAATTGGGAGAGCATGCTCTCAGGGGAAAAATTTCCCTCCACTTCACCAGGGTTAGGCTATGGCAGAATGGATGTTGGTAAGGCTGCCAGGTACATAGTTCATCCATTAATGCTTTTTACTGGGATGCTATTTACTATGTACTCTGTGTACATGATGTCCCTGCTAAGAAACGTTTCAAAGCTAAAAGATTCTCCTTGTTTGCCACTCATTTCACACCAATTTAACTGAATACCAACTATGGTCATTGATGACATACATCTCAAAACTATTCTGTACTGCTGCTTTTTACTGCAGTAAAATATATGTAACATAAAATTTATTATTTATTTTTTATTTATTATTAACCTTTTTTGAGTGTACAATTGAGTGACATTAATATCTTCACATTGATGTGCAAAAATTTCCTCCATTCATTTCCAGAACTTTTCCAGTATCCCAAGACAAAACCCATTAAACCTATTAAACATCAGTTCCCTATTTTCCCCAAAGTCCCTGGCAACCAGCATTCTACTTTCTGTCTCTACGAATTTGCATATTCCAGGGCCCCTATATAGTGAACTCACGTAGTATTTGTCCTTCTGTGTTTGACTTATTTTATTCAGTGTAATGTTTGCAAGGATCATCACATTGTAGCATGTATCAGAATTTCCTTCCTTTTAGAGGTTTCATAATTTTCCACTGTATATATGTACCACATTTAGTGGACTTTTGAGGTGCTTTCATTTTGTCATCAGTCTCAATAATGCTGCCACAAACACTGGTGTACAAGTGTCTGTTTGAATCCCTCTTTCAATTATTTTGTGTACATATGAAGAAGTGGAATTGCTGGATCATATGGTAATTCAGAGGGTTTCCCAGGTGGCTCAGTGGTGAAGAATCTGTCTGCTTATGCAGGAGATGCCAGAGACACTTCGATCCCTGGGTTGGGAAGATCCCCTGGAGGAGGAAATGGTAACCCACTCCAGTATTTTTGCCAGGAAAATCTCATGGACAGAGGAGCCTAGTGGGCTATAGTCCATAGGGTCGCAAAGAGTCAGACACAAGTGAGCGACTGAGCACACATACACACGGTAATTTCACCTCCTAGCAAATTTTTCTTTCATAATGCAGCTGCAGACTTCCCTAGTAGTCCAGTGGTTGAGAATCTGACCGCCAAAGCAGGGACACGGGTTTGATCCCAGGTCCAGGAAGATCCCACCTGCCTTGGGGGAGCGAAGCCCGTGCGCCACAACTACTGAGCCCGTGCTCGAGGGACCTTAAGCCACAATCACTGAGCTCACATTCTTCAGGGCGTGCCCAGGGCTCCAGCCCCACAACAAGAGAAGCCACTGCAATGAGAAGCCCACGCATTTGGGGAGTAGCCCCTGCTCACCGCAACTAGAGAAACCCCTAGTGCAGCAACAAAGACCAAGCCCAGCAGCCCTCCCCACCACTCCACCAAAAAAACAAAAACAAAAACAAAAATGAGGCAGCTGCTGTTTCTATTTCCCAAGCCCAGGACTCCAGCCTGCAATCAATTCTGTGAGTCCCGAAGCCTTCCAACACAGTCCCTCTGCCAGTTCTTATTGTAACCAAAGGGTGCATAAAGTAGGGTCGGGGCAGGCCGCTCACAACCAGGAGGCACATTCTAAACAGGTCAAGTTTCAGATGCCTGTGAAATATGTCAAGGGGGTTGTTTGGTGTTTTCACCTGGAGTCCATGGTTAAGGCCTAGGATGAAGAGAAATGAATTTGGGAGTTATCAACATGTAGATGAAATAGTCATGTCTAGCATAGTGTCCCATGTCTTTTGCTAAAAGCATCCTGATATTCTTTGGGGGAAATATTTCTCTTTTTGGTTAATAATCTGGATGGTGCTGTTATTCAAAGGGCCAAGCCCTCTGGCCAAGTAGCATGAGTGGACGGTTAGCATATGTCATCTACCTGGTCACAGTGATTCTTGAGGGATGCTCAGATGAATTAGGTCAGTTCAATAAGAATTAGCCAAAGGACTTTTGATAGAACAATTGGAAACAAAACTCCTGCTCTCTTTCTGGCAGGAATGCTAAACTGGTACAGTGAAAGCTTAGAGATAACAGGACTTTTTTTTTTTAACCACCTTGGGGTCATAGCCTGATGAGAATGAGGTCAACACAGCAGAAAACAGATTCCAGTGACCGAAGGAGATGAGCAATGTGCTGACGTAGCGTTGAGTCCCTTGATGCTGTTATTCCAGAAATTAACTTCATGATCATGTGAATCAATGAATTCCCATTTTTGCTTCAGATAAATGAGTTGAGTTTCTCTTACTCACAGCCAAGTGATTTCTGACAAGTCCAAGCATCATTTAAAGCCACATGCTTGGAGGACTGAGCCACAAAACATTGTAATAAAGATCCAGTATAAGAAGAGGAGACAGCATTTTGGTTAGGTTGCCATTTGTCTGACAACAAATGGGACCAGAAAATAATGTAATTCTTTGCAATTCAGAAAGAAAATCTGTTGGTGGAATACTGATAATTTTTTAAACTAGGTGAAAGGTATATAGGGGGCCTTATGTTTGGAAATACTCAAATTAAAAAATACACTTACGACATAATGTTGCTGCATTTTTCTGGCATTGGAAGGATAGTGCCTCTTTCCTGGAGAGCTCCCTTGCAGGCTAGGTCATGCCATCCAAGATAGCTATGACTGCCTGCCTTTTCTTGGCATCCAGCTTTCTGAGATGTGAGAATTCAGGGGGTTTGGCAAGAAAAAGTCAGACATGTGAGGGCTGTCTGTAAATTCACATGTGCTCTCTGTGGTTTGACTGCACAAAGACAGGGAGGAGTTTGGCCTTGGGCTCTATTGGCCACTGAATTCACTTTGGATGAGACAGATTGGTGTCTGCCAACTGGGCTCCCCCATTCCTAACAGTAGCCACACTGACATCTTTGGCTTCAAAAGGGATTGATCTGGTTCCCATGTCAACAGCAGGTTCTGCACCAAACTAGTATGAGCAAATTGTATGTAGTTATGAGTGGTGGGAAGATGAATTTTACCCAATAGGGAGTTGAGACAACCAAATGTCGGCTCTGGAGTGAGAAGCCAGACTCAGGGATGAGGGTGGCGTAATTCTAGAAATTGACAAATGGTAGGGAATGCAGAAACAGTCAACTAAGAGTCTTTGATTAAAAAGAAAAAATTTGCCCTTTAACCAGACAAACAGTAGGAAACAGTAGGAAACTCTTCCTTTAGTAACACAGGAGAGAAAATGTGGATTGCAAGTCATCTTACTTTGTTTGGGTAGACTCTGAGAAGTTGTCAGAGCCATCCAGCTAGCCCATGATTTAAACAGCTATCACTGACTTTGTAAAAACAAGATCCATTGATGCACAGCCAAGAAGCACTAAGTACTCAGGCTCTGGAGCTAGAATGCCTGGGTTCACCATTTGCTTCCTTAATGATTCTGCACCTCAGGTTCCTTATGTGTAAAATGAAGATCACAATTTGAAACTGGAAATCATTATGCTAAGTGGAAACACCTTGACATTTAGAGGGCCAATGCTGTATTATTTCACTCGTACAAAGTACTTAGAACAAGCAAATTTATAGGACCTAGAACAGGCAAATTCATAGAGACAGAAAGTAGAATAGAGCTATCTCCAGGGGCTGGAGGGAGGAGAGAATGGGGGCAAGGTATTGTTTAATGGGTAGAGAGTTTCAGTTCAAGATGATGAAAAGTTATGGAGATCAATAAAGGATATTGTTGCACAACGTTGTAGACATACTTAATGCCACTGAATTGTATACTTAAAAACAGTTAAAATGGAAAAAAGAAAATGATAACTTTGGATTGGCAAAAAAGTTCATTCAGGTTTTTCCGTAAGATATTATAGAAAATCCAGACAAACTTTTTTGCCAACCCAATATATGAGATAATGGAACATGTTCATTAGCCTGATTGTGGTGATTATTTCAAAATATAAATGTTTATCAAAACACCAAGTTGTACAACTAAAATACATACAATTTTTTGTGAATTATATACCTCAATAAAGCTGGGGAAATAGTTAAAATGGTAAAGTTTGTGTATATTTCACTCCAATAAAAAATTGTAGCTGTTGCTGCAAAGAGCAAAGATATAACACAAAAGAATTAGTGCTGTATGATGTCAATACATAAAGTTCAAAAACAGGCAAAAATCATTCCTGTTGTTGGAAACCAGGAGAGAATTCACCACTGAGGGTGGTGGAGACTGGAAGAAGTCTTGGACTGGTGTCTGATACCAGGGGGTCCCTAAGCCTTTAGCAGCAGTATATAAAACTAAAGATGCCAGCACCTCTAGAAACTTTCCTGACCGCCCCCTGCACTTGAGATGCCAATCATTCCGTCTTGTCTATACTTCCATGCTTGAAGATCATGCCAATCAATCCCTCTTTGTCCACACCTCCTATACTTGAAGATACTTCACACTTGCTCTTCTAGATCCCTGCTCCTGCCTGCTCTCTGCTTCTGGATCCTGACACGCAGCTGTGTGCTCCTTCCTGCTCTCTGACTTCTGGTCCTGTTGGGCTTATAACAGGTGGAGAACCAGCAGGAAACTGGCAGAGGGAAAAACAGTGAGGTTGAGTGCCCTCCCTGCAGGATCCCTCAATAATTGATGGGGAGCTGATCTCTCCACCCAACTCTCTCCCCAGATTTGTAATGGCTCCCTCCACTTGCCCTTTGGGCCAAGTCATGGTAACGGTGTGCCATAACTACTAACCTAAGGACACGCTACCAGTCTCCCTTGTGGTTTCTTAAACCCTGCCCAGACCTTTATAAATCACATTTTTATTAAAATCTTCCCCACTTTCCCCAATTTTGGTGCCTCATCTACTTCTGCTGGGACCCTGACTGCTACCTACTCTCTTAGAGACTTGCGGAAATGTCCCCACAGGTCCTTCATGAGCCCCTTGATTAGGTCACTGCTGACTGGACCAGATGTGAGCTGCTAACCATGCTGAACCACTGAGAGGCTCTCTGCTGAGAATCTGGAGCAGAGTCACAGAAACTGAGTGACTGAATCAGTGGAGAGCTGGAGAACTAAAAGATCACACAGACCTAGCAAGAATCAGTGCCATGGCAACCCAAAGCTGTGAGCAAGCTGAAGTTATTATAAGGCAAAATTGGTCTATGGAGGAAAGGGACCAGACGCAGAATATCATTTATTAATGTTGTAAAGGCTTTAGTGTATTCCAGGGGAAAAAATATGTTCTAACAGTGTGAAAGCTAATGTAAAATCATTTAATGTGTTTTTCGCCCAACTATTTAACTGTGTCTTTAAAGCCCTTGGAGATATTGCTCCCAGTAAAGTGCACATGAATGAGGCTATATCTGATTATTTGGCTCAGATGGTAAAGAATCTGTCTGCAATGCAGGAGACCCAGGTTCGATCAGTATTCTTGCCTGACGAATTCCATGGACAGATGAGCCTGGTGGGTTACGGTCCAGGGGGTTGCAAAGAGTCAGACAGGACTGAGCAACTAACATTTTGTGCACAAAATGCAAGAATGCCACTCACTATGAAATCTTGTTAATATGTGTATGTTGGGTCAATATAGAGAGGAGTGGGTAATGTTATTTAATGAACTGTGGTTACCCATTAGTGAGTTTTGAATTTAGATCACTATGAAATACAATGGAATAGAAAATGTTAGAAGGTGTTGTGGTTCTAACAGTAAACATTGTATTGAGAAACTGTGATTTCAGTGACACATATACTTGATCACAATGTAAAATGTATTACCACAGGGTCAAAACAGTCTGAGAAATTCTCATTGACTAAGTGTTGTGGTTCAGAAATTACCCTGCTATACTGTCAATGTGGAGGTAGAAAAGGAAGAAAACATAGAGTTTTTATAAATAATTTTGCTAACATATACAGGAATCATATTTTGAGCCTTACTGTGTTCTTCCACTGAGGTTTTAAAGTTGGGACCAAGTTACCACTTCATCATCTTCTTTCTCACTTTTCCCTTTTTGCAAACTTGGAGAAGGCAAAACAATACTGTTATTACTGATCTACCTCCCCTAATGTCTAGAACATTAAAGGCTCTAGATAAACATTTAATACATTTCTGAAAAATGATCTGTTCACGAAGTTATTGTATACACATCACAATCAATAAGATGAACAAGGTATTTAAAAATTCCATATATGCATTTTGATAATCAAACATCATGATCACTGGAATACCCCGTAGAAAATGCTTTAGTATCAATTTTTTTCAATGACTGCATATATTTAAAGGAGATATTGCTATATTATTCTGTTTTATTATACTTCCCTTGTGTACCACAGAATTGTTGCAAGAATCTATTTTTGTAGACATCTAGCTATGTAATTTATTAACAAGTCTTTTGCAAATTGTGAAGTTAAATATGAGTGGGAATCATTGTTGCTATAATTATGTGCATAAGACACATGATGGAATCCAGAAAAGGAACTGTCATTAAGTACTTGTTACATTATTCTTTGTATTATTTTTGGTTGGCATTTTTATTTTAGACATACTGCTGATGATAGCACAGGGTCAGTAATAAAGATTATTGGCTGTAGTGGGTTCAGTTGTGGCCCCCAAATAATGTGGTTTCTTGGATCCTTAGAACGCGACCTTATTTGGAATACAGGTCTTTGCAGATGTAATTAAGACAAGGGTCTCAAGATGAGATCATCCTCAATCAAAGTAAGCTTTAAATCCATTGACAAGTGTCCTTATAAGAGATGGAAAAGGAGAAGATGCAGAGAGGAGGTCATGTGAGGCTAGAAACAGAGATTAGAAATATAGGCCTCAGGACAGGGAAAGGCCAGGTTTCCAGGAGCCACCGGAAGGTGAGAGGCGTGGGTCACATTGTCTCTCGGGACCTCCAGAGGGAGCATGGCCCTGCTGACCTCTTGATTTTGGACTTGTGGCCTTCAGAACTGTGAGAGAATAAATTTCTGTTGTTTTACGTCACCAATTTTGCAGTAATTTGTTACGGGAGCCCTAGGAAACAAATATACCAGCTGAATAACTTACTAATATTTTTAAAAGTAACCAATTATAAGTTTGGTTCTCCTGGCTCCTGGTTGAATTACATTCTTCATTTAGAGAATGTGGGTGAATTGTCATTGTTGGAATTTATTTTGAAATTGAGTGTTAAATTTTTGCAGCTACTTAAATGCGTAAGGCATGGGGCAACTGCCTTTCTTGGGACTGTAAACTGGACCACTGTTTGGAAATTTTTTTTTGGCTTAATATTTCCTTTTATTTAGCAGTTACCAAGATAATGACTTAGTTTTCCATTACCTTTGGAAAATGACCATTTTAAAACATTGAGATACAATTGGCATATATTATTAGGTTGGTACAAAAGTAATTACAGTTTCAGATCATTAATTTTAAATCATTATAACTAGGCTCAAACACATCTTTATTAATCAAAATAGGACCCATTACAATCAACACATTTCTGCAAAGGCAAAATAAGTTTGTTTATTCTTATAGCATAAAAATCTGTGCTTCAGGATTCTATGAACTCTTGGAAAGCATTTTCTGCCTTCTGCTGGTTGTGGAAGCATTTTCCCTGCAAAACACTGTCAAGGTGCTTGAAGAAGTGGTAGTCGGTTGGGGAGAGGTCAAGTGAATATGGTGGATGAGGCAAAGCTTTATAGCCTAATTCATTCAACTTTTGATGCGTTGGTTGTGCAACATGCAGTCAGGTGTTGTCAGGGAGAATTGGGCCCATTCTGTCGACTAAAGCCAGCTGCGGGCATTGCAGTTTTCAGTGTATCTCATCAATCCACTGAGCATACTTCTCAAACATAACGGTTTCACCAGGATTCAGAAAGCTGTAGTGGGTCAGAAGGGCAGCAGACCAGAACAGTGACCATGACCTTTTCTGGGTGCAAGTTTGGCTTTGGGAAGTGGTTTTCAGCTTCTTCTTGGTCCAACCACTGAGCTGATCGTCACCAGTTGTATAAAATGCACCTACTGTGGTAATCATTCCATGATGTGTGAAAGTCAAATCATTACGCTTATCTCTCAAATTTATACAGTGATGTATGCCAATTATGGGCTTCCCTGGTGGCTCAGTGGTGAAGAATCCGACTGCCAATGCAGGAGATGCAGTTTCAATTCCTGGGTCAGTAAGATCCCCTGGAAAAGGAAATGGCAACCCACTCCAGTATTCTTGGGAATACTGGAAACCCCATGGGCAGGGGAGCCTGGTGGGCTACAGTTCATGTAGTCACAAAAGAGTCGGATATAACTTAGTGACTAAACAACAACAGTGCAGTTATATCTCAATCTTAAAATAAACCTAAAAGTGCAATAACATAGCCTCTGAACCTGCTGTGATCTTAGAAACCAAGCAGGACATGTACTTAGTGACTAGATAAGATGATGGATAATTGTCATTACTTACATGCTTAATTATTCTAAACATTTACCCTACACTGCTTTTTCGTGATTAATGTGCTCAATTTGTTAAAAGGGTTTCCTAAGAAAATGTGACTTCATTTCAAAACCTGTTTTGAATTCCAACTATTGGTGCATTTGACTTAATAGCTCAGTGCCTAAGGATCAGGTTCCAGGGCCTTACTGCCTAAGTCTGCATTCCCACCTGCCATTTTCTGACTCTGTATTCCTGGTCAGATTATTTCTCTGTCTCAGTTTCCCTAATGATAAAATAATGATAACAACCACAGTTACCTCAGAGGGTATTTGGGAGGGTTAAAGGAGTTAAAGTAATTCAAGAGCCCAAAGTATAGTGTGTCATATATCCCAGCTTATATTTATTTTCCTTGAAATTTCCTATGGAATTTTACCACCTGACATTTACAGTGATATTGTCCTATGGGATCCATACTGTGTGGAAGGATTCTGCAATGCTTTAGTTTGAATCTGTGTCCTCTATAACTTGCATTAGGAAAAGAGCTCTGGGCAAGATGCTAGGAAATTTGGGTTTAAGGCCCAAACAACCCATCAACTATGTAATCTTGAGTGTATCACTTCAACCCTCTGGACTTGCTTACTCAAAAAAAAAAAAAAAAAAGGTGGACTGATTGCATCTTCCCTAAGACAATATAATGTGCTCAAAAGAACCCTGGAGCAAGAGTCCAAAGTTTAAAGTTTTAGTTCTAGCACTTGTTGAGTGCAAAATTCACAAAGAGCCACATGACTTCATGGAACTAGTTTCCACATCTGGAAAGTAGGCAGAGTAATATCAGAAACACTCTTTTTCCAGGTTTGTGGTGAGTATAAAATCTGACAATGAAGAAAGCACTTTGTAAACTAAAAAGCACCAACAAATGTAAGGTAATGTTATTTATAAAATTCTCTCTCGTCTAATTTTTATGCTAAATCTTCTTGTGTCCCTGCAATCTTATAAATGCTTGCGAGCCTACCGGCAGAGTTCTGTAGGTTAGAGCCAGACCATAAAAATACATTTGTTGGCCCTTGGACTATCTTCTATACACAATGTCTTCCCTTTGTTAAGGTAACAGCAATAAATTTCAATTTGCTCCTGAGTCATCATCTAAGCATGACTCTGTATGAGTCAAGAAATCTAAATATTATCTATTTACTCATTTTTTTCTTTTTGTGCAAATGTCTCTGCAGATATAATTTATAAAATAACTTGCCTCTGTCTTGGGGTTTCTTAATATTTTAGAGGTGCTGCTGCAAGGCAAGAAGGTGGAGGAAGGTTACCCTAACAAAGAAAGGAGACACACACAGATAGCATAGACCTACATACACACAAATATCAATACCAGCTCTATGCTAAACCAGAAAAGCATCTTCCTACCACTGGGCCCTTATCCATGTTGTCCTCCTCACCTGGAATTGCTTTTCCTCCTGTTTCTACCTGGCCAATCCCACTTAGAATTCAGAGTTTTGTTAAAATAAAATTTTCAGTGAGAGGCATTCATTGCCCTACCAATAATCTTTAAGATAAGTACTTATTTATTTATTTATTTATTTTTGTAGCCATGAAATTCAAAGATGCTTGCTCCTTGGAAGAAAAGCTATGATAAAAAAGAAAAGCTATGATAAACCTAGACGGTATATCAAAAAGCAGAGACATCAATTTGCTGACAAAGGTCCATATAGTCAAAGCTATGATTTTTCCAGTGGTCATGTTTGGATGTGAGAGTTGGACCACAAAGAGAGCTGAGCACCAAAGAATTGATGCTTTTGAAATGTGGTGTTTGAGAAGACTCTTGAGAGTCCCTTGGGCTGCAAGATCAAACCAGTCAATCCTAAAAAAAAATCAACCCTGAATACTCATTGGAAGGATTAATGCTGAAGCTGAAGCTCCAATACTTTGACCACCTGATGCGAGGAGCCAACTCATTGGAAAAGACCCTGAGACTAGGAAAGATTGAAGGTGGGAGAAGAAGGGGACGACAGAGGATGAGATGGTTAGATAGCATCATGGACTCACTCAATATGAATTTGAGCAAACTCTGGGAGATAGTGAAGGACAGGAAAGTCTGGAGTGCTACAGTCCATGGGGTCACAAAGAGTCAAACACAACTTAGCCACTGAACAACACAACTTCTCTTTTAAAGATGATAAAATTGACAAATAAGAGATTAAATGATTTGTTCAACGTCACCTTTGTGAAATTTGCAGAGAAGCTTAACTCAAGTATTTTTTCCCCTGTACTCCAGGTATACCTTCTCAAATCATTGTAGTCTGAACCAATTCACCCCTACTCCAGTAGTCCAGTTCTCTTGTAACACATACATGACATCACATGTTGCTCTACATTAGAGTTCCTTGTAAGTACAACCCTCCAATCCTAGAGAGTAGGTCCGTAACCATTCTAATCTTCAAACTCATCACAGCTTTTAGAACTGTGTATGCATTCTGAGATTGCAAAATTTATATTTGTTGAATTTGGAGTGGAACATCCCAAGGATATTTCCTGCTACCTTTCTGTGAATGAACTCAGGTTTGTGTAAGTGCATTTTGATTCTCACCTAAGGGAGATCTGGAAACATCAAATGTACCACCATGTAGATACAAGAAAAGGCAGACTCAAGACTGCCCCTGTAATTCTCAGACACAAAGCTCTCTTTGGAAAGAACAAGGAATGATGTGTAATCCCTTCCAGACAGCCTTTGGGAGTGACCTGTCCTTGACCAATGTCCTGTGGTCTGAAGGCCCATCACCGTTAGCAGCATGATGTTAACGACTGCCATTACTTCTGCCATTACTACCACCCAACAAAAACAGTCATGGGCTCGATGTGATTATCCCTCTGCTGTGCAGCGCCACCGGACTCTAAAGCGAGACAGAGCGTATGGTCTCTGACAACAGTGCTATTCATCAAAGGAGGATGAAAATCACAGTCATGCTTGCTTTGCTTTTCACAGTCAGAAATGGCTCTGGGCAAGTCACAGCTTCAACTCTGCTTGGGTCTTTCAAAGATGCAGCCCCCATTTTTCCATGAAGAACTTCATAAAAGTGAAAATGGAACACATGCTGAATGGGATTTTCAGAATAATGAAAATCCTATGATTAGGAAGCAATAGTTAAAATTATATTACCCTGTAAGAGCAAGGCACAGTAACAAGTTAATGCGATCACCAATTCAGCTTTTCTAGAGATAGAAGCAAAAAACAGTGCAATTAAATCCTTTGTCTTTATTTTTGCAGGGGACTAATGAAAGAAAAACAAATGAACTGGATCCTCTTCCTCCTACCTCTGCTGTGCCATTAGAGGAGAGGTTCCCTACCTTCCCCTTCCCAATCCCTTCTGAAAAACAAAAGAGGACACCAACTGTGAAATGGATTATGCCCTACAACTTCACACCTGGAATAGAAGCCCTCACTTTTGACAAAGATTGTCAAGAATTTTGCATCACTGCCTTGCAGCTTTCTATTCCTTCATTAGCCTGTTCTTTTCAGTTAACAAAAGATTCACTGTGTGCCGATTTCCAGGTGAATATCAGTGCATATCTTATACATGCATTCTGATCTGACCCCATACATAGCATCTAACTCACCATCTTTACCTGTAACCCTTCTCCCGTACAAACCCAGACCACTCCAGACCATGGTTCAACCTACTATCTCCCAAACACATTTTTCACTTTTTGATCATTACATCTTTCACTCTGCTTGCAGAGTCATTTTGGAGTGGATACCATATAAAGCTGATTTCTCTCAGCCACCCACACTGGAGGACACTGGTCTGATGTAGTGAGTGGCAGCTCACTGCCACAAAGGGGAAAGATGAGAGGTTGGTTCAACTCTTTGATGCTAAGCAAAAACTGCAGAAACTCACTCACCTCCATGTAATTGTAAGATTTAGCATCCAGCAGTACGAAGCCAAATAGTCCCTGTCTGGACAGGCATGGTTATAAGTGAACAACCAAATTCAGTAAATGGTTGACCAATTCTGTACACAGAATAGTGACCTTCTGGGTGATTATTTTGTTCAACTTAACTCACACATTTCTGGTTCCACAGAGATATTCAATGAGAAGACCTAGGGCTGTAGGTAATTGGAATATAACTTCATAAACAGTTAACTGAGATACCTAAACTGCAAATTAACCTGTATTTCACTGAATCTAAGATACCACTAATTATAAGACACACTATCATTTAATCTGTCATAGAGAAAAAAAATGCCCATCAGACCAGGACACCATACTTTCTTACTAGAAATTTTCACTTTCTGTTATACTAAATTTATTTGATAGGAATACATATTTTTTACACAATACATGCCCACAATATGAACATCTGTACCAAGTTCCCACATACACAGCAATGACCACGTTGTCAAATCTGTCATCCAGCCAACAGTGGTGCTGACACCATCAATTATAAGGTACATCCTGAATGCACCATTGTTAAATTGTAAGAAAAAGTGCACTTCAGCAGTGGTGAAATATGGTACCTGTCCTCTTGAGATGAAGATCACATACAGTTAGTATCTTCTCCTCACCTGACATCAGCTCCAGCCCCAAGTGATGAATGGTTCCTATCCGTGTCTTTGGAATCTTCTTCCTCTGTCTCTCCATTCCTGTGCTTCACCGTGGTCCTGCCGGGACTGGCTGCATAGCTCGCTGCACCGTGACCATTTGTTAAGACTAAAGTTTTCCTTTTTTATTTTTTTTTCCTTTTCCGAAACTCTTTAGGGCTCACCATTGCCATCTTATTTCTACTACCATTACTCTTTATGATTTTTCCCTTAAGCTTCTTTTTCTTTACACCAAGAAAATCTTCCATTGATTGAAAATTAGTAATTGCCCCTGTTCTCTCCCAGGAGGCTTTTAGAGGTTGGCAAAGAAGTGGGGGTAGAAAAGAACGATGATCCAGGGTGCTAGTTCAATGACTGTCCCTCTCCCACTTGCAGGAAGTCACCTAAACACATCCTATTAGCCTACTTTTTTTTTCCATTTGAATTTATCTTTTTCTATTGTAGTTACACAGCAAGATCAAAAGGAATACCTTGTCTCTGGGGCATCAGCTCCTGGAAGGAAGAGAAGCACAAAAGACCTTTACCTCTTTACTGGTCCTCACTGTGGTTATCTTATCATCTCAGGACTCCTCAGCCAGAATGGGCGAGATTGCCTTACATGCCTTACACTCACACATGCACACACACACACACACACACACACACACACACTCCTCAGGCTGACTGCAGCTTTTTTATTTACTTTGTTTTGTCTTCAGAAGGGTTTTTAAAGTTCATGTTAACCTGTTGTCACCTGTGTGGAAATGTTCAGGGACATGTGGGCATTCTGTGATTTGTCCTGGTTCCAAATGTCCTTGAGGGTGGTCTTGACCAAACCAGCTTCAAAAACTTTACTCCCTGGTCCCCAAACCTGAGGTGACCTCATCTTTCTTTGCCTGGTGACAGTTCTTAGAGTCTATTCTCCTATTTGGTGTTTATATACAGTGGTATGCTGGTAAATATTTAACAACTGGCTGGGGGTGGGAGGTGGAGGGAGGAAGTCTCGGTTTGCAGTGCTTGTCAGTTTCTGTGGTGTAAGAACTCCCACCCTGGCTGAGTTCAAGCCACTGTCAATGTGATGCCACTGAACACAGTTGGAAGAAATGCACTATAGCACACTGCACAGATACAGTAGACATAATTATGCTCAAGATCAGAGATGGTAGTAAAATGTAGTAAAATCGTTAAGAAGCGATGAGTTTCAGGTCTTTATTACCATTGTTTTAATGTAATCTATTTAATCATAAGTTTATATCAGCTCAGTTCAGTCACTCAGTCATGTCTGACTCTTAGTGACCCTAAGAACTGTAGCATGCCAGGCTTCCCTGTTCATCACCCAACTCCTGGAGCTTATTTAAACATGTCCATCGAGTCGGTGATGCCATCCAACCATCTCATCCTCTGTCGTCATCTTCTCTTCCTGCCTTCAATCTTTCCCAGCATCAGGGTCTTTTTCCAGTGAGTCAGTTCTTCACATCAGGTGGCCAAAGGATTGGAGCTTAAGTTTCAGCATCAGTCCTTCCAAAGAATATTCAGGACTGATTTGCTTAAGGATGGACTGGTTGGATCTCCTCACAATCCAAGGGACTCTCAAGAGTCTTCTCCAATACCACAGTTCAAAAGCATCAATTCTTTGGTGCTCAGCTCTGTTTATGGTCCAACTCTCACATCTATACATGACCACTGGAAAAACCATAGCCTTGACTAGGTGGACCTTTGTTGGCAAAGTAATGTCTCTGCTTTTTAATATGCTGTCTAGGTTGGTCATAACTTTGCTTCCAAGGAGCAATCATCTTTTAAGTTCATGGCTGCAATCACCATCTGCAGTGATTTTGGAACCCAAGAAAATAAACTCAGCCACTGTTTCCACTGTTTCTCCGTCTATTTGCCATGAAGTGATGGGACTGGATGCCATGATCTTAGTTTTCTGAATGTTGAGCTTTAAGCCAACTTTTTCACTCTCCTCTTTCACTTTTATCAAGAGGCTCTTTAGTTCTTCACTTTCTGCCATAAGGGTGGTGTCATCTGCAGATCTGAAGTTATTGATATTTCTCCTGGCAATCTTGATTCCAGCTTGTGCTTCCTCCAGACCAGCATTTCTCATGATGTACTCTGCATATAAGTTAAGTAAGCAAGGTGACAATATACAGCCTTGACATACTCCTTTCCCAATATGGAACCAGTCCATTGTTCCACATCCGGTTCTAACTGTTGCTTCTTAACCTACATACAGATTTCTCATGAGGCAGGTAGGTGGTCTGGTATTCCCATCTCTTTAAGAATTTTTCACAGTTGGTTGTGATCCACAGAGTCAAAGGCTTTAATGTAGTCAATGAAGCAGATTTTTTTTTTAAATTCTCTTGTCTTTTTGATGATCCAGTGGGTGTTGGCAATTCGATCTCTGGTTCCTTTGCCTTTTCTCAATCCAGCTTGAACATCTGGGAGTTCTCGGTTCATGTACTGTTGAATATAATTTAATTTTTAATAATGGCTACATTTAGCAACTAGCTTGCAATACTTCAGAAAATTTAGCAATTGGCTCTATGAAAGCCAGTATGAGCAGCTCTAGCAAAAATGTTTATTTATATATGCAACACAGTATATATTACCTTGTTTGATTATTATTCTTATCTTTTATGTCCCCAACTAGATCATATTCTCTAGAATATAAAGCTATTTTTCTTATACTTCTTTATATTTATTCTGCTGCTGAACATTTCTGTGTGATTAATTTCTAACATTAATAATGATGTTTACTCACCAAAAATGTTTTTGTGGGGCTGTTGAAATTCACTAATAACAAAGTTTTGACCATGCCTTAAATCTGACTCTTCCTATAATCACATTTTAAATTTTAAAAAAGCTTATGATCTTAATAACTGGTGGCAAATGACTCAATACATTGAATCAGAAAGATATATTACTATCAATGTAATTGAATCATTTTGTCACCAATTATAAGAGCATCTACTACTAAGAGTGATAGTGACCAGCATGTTTATCAGTGCTGTTAAGAACATAGATAAGCTTTCGATTATCAACAAGCAAGCAAACCAGCCCCTATTGCTTCTTGGAGTTAGAGTTCTACGGGAGAGAGAATTCTTGGTGTGGGAGTGCCATGGTTCTATTCGGAACCCAACTGAGAAACTTAATTAACCAAGCTCCCAAGAGTGATCAATCACCTTAAAATTTATACTTAGAAAGGATGAGTATATAACCCTAAAGAGCTAGTATATAATCCCCATTTGAGAAATAACTTTCCAGTAACAATAATATTACTTTCAATCAACCAGGATCCTTCCTTTCCAGAAACAAAGAATCAGATTAGCATTGAGAAGGGTATTAGTTGAGTATCAAGCCAGAACACAGGAAATGTAAAGGTCTTGTAAGATGCATTCTCCAGGATATAAACCATCCAAATGGATCATCCTTGTTCTACAATTGTATGTTTACATCTGATCCCAAGACTCTTAGTATCTATCAATACTAAAGCATATCTGTCATAGTTACAAAGTGCTGGTAAAGTCAGTAAAAATTATGAATGTCAGGGAAAATAAAAAAAGCAACTATTAGTTCAAGTTACAACTGAATGAATTTTAGCTTTGTATGCTACAGTTACACTGCAAACATAGCTCACTGAGAATATGCCCTAGTCTAGGGTTGGCAAGTGTAAAACTCACATACTGCCACCCACCACTTCCCACACCCTTGGCAGACATCATTAATTGATGAGTCATGTCCAACTCTTCACAACCCCATGGACTGCAGCACTCTAGGCTTCCCTGACCTTCATCGTCTGCTGGAGTTTGCCCAAGTTCATGTCCACTGAATCGGTGATGCCATCAAACCATCTCATCCTCTGTCACCTTCTTCTCCCTCTGCCTTCAATCTTTCCCAGCATCAGGGTCTTTTCTAATGAGTTGGCTCTTTGCGTCAGGTGGCCAAAGTATTGGAGTTTCAGATTCAGCATTAGTCCTTCCAAAGAGTTCAGGGTTGATTTCCTTTAACGTTGACTGGTTTGGTCTCCTTGCTTTCCAAGGGACTCTCAAGACTCTTCCGAAGCACCACAGTTCAAAAAGCACTCTGCCTTCTTTGTTGTCCAGCTCTCACAGCTACACAACTACTGGAAAGACCATAGCCTTGACTATATGGTCTTTTGTTGGTAAAGTGATGTCTTTACTTTTTAACACACTGTCTAGGTTTGTCATGACTTTCCTGCCAAGAAGCAATCGTCTTCTAATTTCATGACTGCAGTCACCATCCGCAGTGATTTTAGAGCCCAGGAAGAAGAAATCTGTCACTGCTTCCACTTTCTCCTCTTCTATTTGCCATGAAGTGATGGGACCAGATGCCATGACCTTAGTTTTTCTTAAATATTGAGTTTTAGGCCGGCTTTTCCACTCTCCTCTTTTACCCTCATCAAGAAGTTCTTTAGTTCCTCTTTACTTTCTGCCATTAGAGTGGTATCATCCACATATATGAGGTTGCTGATATTTTTCCCAGCAATCTTGATTCCAGCTTGTAACTCATCCAGCCAGGCATTTCATGTGGTGTGCTCTGCATATAAGTTAAATAAACAGGGTGACAATAAACACCCTTGCCGTACCCTTTCTCAATCCTGAATCAGTCAGTTGTTCTGTATAGGATTCTAACTGTTGCTTCTTGACCTGCATACAGTTTTCTTAAGAGACAGGTAAGATGGTCTGGTACTCCCATCTCTTTAAGAGTTTTCTACAGTTTGTTATAATCCACACAGTCAAAGTCTTTAGCATACTCAATGAAACAGAGGTAGATGTTTTTCTGGAATTCCCTTCCTTTATGATCCAGTGAATGTTGGCAATGTGATCTCTGGTTCCTCTGCTTTTTCTAAACCCAGCTTGAACATCTGGACGTTCCACTGAATGCTACTATTCTTTCTAACACAGTCCAATAGAGAGCAGTCCCAATCCTGGCCCTAGGTTTAGATGAAGAGCTAGGAAGCAAGGCATGTGAAGGCTCACAGGGAGGCTAAGGGTCACATGGGACTGAGTGTGGTTTTTTTGGATAGTATTGCCATCAAAGGGCAGCCACTTCCCACACAAACAGAAACAGCTCTTTGTCTCCCTGTTCTTGCCCCTCACTGAACATCCTACATTCATCACTTTCCTATTTACTCCTCTTCCTGGCTTCCCCAGGGGCTCAGTGGTAAAGAATCCACCTGCAATGCAGAAGATGTAGGAGACAGGAGTTCAATCCCTGGGTCAGGAAGATCCTCTGGAGGAGGGCATGGCAACCCACTCCAGTATTCTTGCGTGGAGAATCCCACGGACAGAAAAACCTGGTGGGCTTCAGTCCACAGGGTCACAAAGAGTTGGGTACAGCTGAAGTGACTGAGCAGGCGTGCACTCCTTTTCTTAGACTATGAGCTCCTTGCGAGCAAGCCAGTCTTTATGTCTTCACAGAGCACAGAGCAACAGTAGGGCTTCTCCTAGCATACAGCAGATCCTCTGTAAGCATTTATGAGTGAAACCATAGATTAAATGTGCTGAAAATCACAGACCCTTTATTTTGGGTGACAGAAATGGAAACTTTGCCAACCTTGCTAAGTTGTAGCGAATATTTCACAAGTTCTTAGGCATGTGTTGGGCCCTGCTGTCTAATTCCTCACACCATAAATAATTCCCATATGGGCACTAGTCTTCTGACTCTTCCACTGAGTAGAATGAAGCTGCCTAAGCCAGCATCCAAAAAGGTTTGATACAGAAAGAAACTCTGGATGTCCTGCAGTCATATGTTGTAGCACTTTTCATTCACGGTCTCACAGGAAGGCTGTGGGAACAAGTTTCTAACCAAAATACTTCTGGCTGCTACCCTTCTCCCAGGCTGAAATTCTTAGATCTTTTTCTCATTGCCTTTAATGATGTTCTCCCAATGGCCTTTTGAAACTGAGCAAGCCCCAGGAGCATCTAAAAAAGGGCTATGAGCTTCCTGGTCAGCACTTTCAATCTCTAATTATAACTTTATAGGATGGCTTTCCCTTAATACTTCTAAGGTGGGGCTGAGAGTAATTGATGGTTTTGAAACTAAATCTTCAGTAGCCACTGTTAATGTATTGAGGTTTAATGTCTCAAGTTATTGGAGAGGCTGCTGAAAGCAAAGAAGAAATGTAGGCTATCTTTCACTAGGAAGATGGAGGGGTTTTATTAGGATATAGTGAAATATTTACAAGAACAGTACAACTGTGGGACTCAAGGACTAAATTCACCTCAAACCTTCTTCTGCATACTTGCTTCTAGAGGAAACTGTTATGGGATGGAAATCCTGCTTGGAAATCCTGCTTTTAATAAACAAATGAGAAAAGGTGAGTCTTTTTCTACAGAAAGAACATTTTTTTCCTCACTCCCTTCCTTCAACAAAAGATAAAAATACGCTCAAAATATAGTATAGAAATAAAGGAATTTTTTTGAAACAGAGACAACATTTTGACTCAAGAAAAGAATGTTAGTCATGTGTGAGGATGTCTTTAAAATAAAAAGGAGGCTTTACTTTTTGTTTAGAAGGGAACGTTGTCTCCCAGGCTCAGTTATGGCTTTCTGTGTTTTTTAATATTTATTTATGGCTGCATTGGGTCTTTGTTGCAGTGCACGGATTTCTCTCTAGCTGAGGTGCCCAGGCTCAGGACTTGCAGCTCATGGGCTTAGTTGCCTCATGGCATGTGGGATCTTAGTTCTCTGAACAAGGATCAAAACCACCTTCCCTGCACTGGAAGGTGGAGTCTTAACCAGTGGACCATCAGGGAAGTCCCTGTGACTTTCCATTTTATCAGACTCACTCTTGTTGGCTTCACTATCTTCTCTTCATCTTTCCTGAATACTCCCATGTTGCTTTGTTGGTACTTATTGTCCTCCTGGAAAGCCATTTCATTCCCTTCCATGCTTCCTTTCCATCAAATGTAAACTATAGTACTTTTATTAGTATATTACAGAAGCTTCATCCATCCATCCACCCAACAAATACGTATAGTAGGTTTGCGATTGGCTAGATGTGGCCAATACAGACACTGAAAGTAGTCCTTCCTCCCAAGGAGCTTTCAGTTTAGTCAGAATTGGACTCTTTAGAAACCATCTGGCAACATTACAAAATTTATTTTATTTTCAAACTATATGAAAATTCTCAGGGACGGTCATTATTCCTCCATGCTCGAGGGTTCTGATTAGCTGACACATGTGTAACACTAACCTAGTGGGCAAGATGTAACTATAATTCCTTGACCTGAATCTAAAAGCCTTCAGTCTGCCAACAGTGCTGGGAGAGAAAGCGGGGGGAAGGCTGGGAGAAGCCGGGACTTCAGTAAAGAACAGGCATAAATTCATAGGAAGAGAGCTCTTCTTCTCGCTAATTCAACAGGCCTAAGGTAAGAGAGCCTGTTTCTGGGATTAGGTTTTTCTCACAGCAGAGCTGTATCAACCCATTTCAAGCTTACTTGAGATGACTCACATCCTCTCTCTTAACATTCTTCCTGGCCAGACTAACCAGGTCTGGCACAAACCTCAGAGCCCACAGTGAGATTCTGATATCCAACTCACAGCAGTGGAACACCAGCCCTATAAGTAGCCAGATTTTCTATGAAGTAAATGATTCTTAAAGCCAAAAAGCACTCTCACTCTGGGCTAGTCAAGAGATGTCAGTTAGACAGAAGCCTATCGCCAGAGTAGAGTTTTAAAGAACATTCCAGAGTTCACATCTCCCTTAAGGCCATACTCGAGGTCAGCATCTATGTAACACTAATAATTATTAAAGTAAAAGGCACTTGTTTAATGGAGCAGTTTCAGTATCCAGTGTTAAGTTGCTTTCTGCCATATGACTTTGGGCATGAAATGATTCAACTATCATGTCCAGAGTCCCTGCTGCTGAGCTATGTAATGGAGCTATACAGTGAGAACCCTGAGTTGAAGGGGAATCTGTTTTCAAATCACATTCCCGGAGGAAAGTGACCCTTGTTGGCCTGTAGGGGTTTAAATCCTCCTCCAATCACAGTGGCATACAGACTTACTACTGACCTGACAGGCAGTCAGGAGATGAGACATGTCCAACCCTTACTCAGGGCAGGGAAAGAACTTGCATTGTGCAGCTGTTCCCAGGGTTCAGACACAAAGAGAAGAATAATATGTAAAGATCAACAAAGGAAGAAGCAAGAATGGAAGCCCAAAAACAGAGCCGTTGAGATAAGGACAACTAGGGGCACATTAAATGGACTAAAACTTGGAGCAGCTTGAAGACTAATTTCTTGACTAATAGTAATAGCTACTAGGCATTAATCATATCTTCTGTGCCAAGCACACTGCTAAGCGCTTTGGCACATATCACCTCATTTAATCTTCCCAATAGCCCCTAATGAGAATGCCATATCATTGTCCCCATTTTCCTGATGGCAACACAGAGGTTTAAAGGAGTTAAATGAGTTGACCAAGGTCACAACTAATTAGTGGTGGAGCTGAAATTCAAACTCAAGTCTGCCTGACCCCAGAGCCTAAGTTCTTTAACCCCCGTGCTGGTTGATCATGACTGGCAGGCCTTAGTAAAAGGTAACTGGTGGTGAATACCACCACAATATGGGTATTTGTTAGTTCCTTGTTTCTAAATATGGTTAGTAAACTATGTACAATCTTCACTTCAATGAGTAGATGTAGTCATTTCCTTTTGTTGGCTTTATTAAACCCAGTTAAGAAATCACTTCAGGTGTAATAGCATCTAATGCAGCAAACTATATCTAATTATTTATTAACAATGAGACTCTGAAACTCAGAAAGGACAAAAGTAGATAACTATCTCCTGTTCAAAATTTCGCCTTGACAAGACTTGTGCTCTCTCAATGTGATATCCAGCATAGCACTTCAAGTATTTTTAGTAATACAACACAGTTCCTGTCCCCAAAGATCTGTCTCCCACTGGGGATACTGGAGACAGAAAGTTCAGTAATACTCAAGAACATAAACAATTTAAGCCCTCAATGACCCAGACAGTACTAAGAATATGTGGAGAACCAAAGTCCTCAAAAGAAAGCGCCTGCTACTTTGCTATGTGAATGACCTATTCATAGACCTCATCCTACCAGACTAAAATCAGAAAAGGAACTCTTGTTCACACACTTCATTCAGCATAAATAAACCATTCAAACCCATAATTGTTCTGGACTTCGGGTGCCATGGTCAAAGAGTCTTCTATGAAATTTAATACAACTAGAATCCAGTCCATCCCTTTGGAAATTTCTAGCACAATTTCAACAGTTTGAAACTTCTTGCAAAAGACAGAGGCACTGTCTCACCCTCAGCAAACAGTTCTCTTTCTTGATGGGCCCTGCTTCATTAACTTTTAACTGGTGCTTTTAATATTCAGCTTGTACTTTTTAACTTTTAAAGCCTTTATCAGATGTCCTTTGAAACCAAATGCACACCACTAAAATACACATGTTTCCAACACAATCAGATGTCTTTTCAACCTACTTGCAAAGACCTTGAGAGGACAAAGAATGTGTTTAATGATAGGAGCTAGCATGGCGCCAGTAATGAATGGTTCGTTCTGCCAACAATACCCAAAACTAAGGCAATAATTTTTTAAAGCCTTGTTTTGCTCTGGCAATGTAAAGCAAAGCATTTTCACATATATTATCTTATTTAGTTTCTCTGATAACCATAGAGCCAAGCAGAGTGCATTTTATTATGCCCATTTTAAAGTAAGAAAACTATGGTTCAGAGAATTCAAATAGTAGAGTCAAGCTTATGCAACCAGTAAGCATCAGAGTCAGCACCAGAATTCCGGCCCTCTGGCCCACAGCCCGTTGCCATTTCAATTCAGCCATTTAAACCAAACAATATAACTTCTATTCTTAAATGATCCTTGTAAGGGCAGGTTGCAAATCTTATTTGGTTTTGGATCCCTGACTGCAGACAAGTAGGAGTTTATGGTGAACTGGTAATAAAGACACTTTGTTCCAGTGTCTATGCTTTTCACTGTTACTATTACAAGTTAACTGGGTTGAGCTAAGACTAAAAATGCCCAAGTTTCAGGCTTTATCACTCAATATGCACAGGGAAATCAACTTTCTTGTAGTCCATGACCATACAACAGAATACAACTAGTCATCTCACTAACCAATCCCAACAGGGATCTGGCAAGATAATGGATAGCTTGGTCCAACTTATCTAACCATACTTCTATAATGGATGGATTTCAGTTCAGTTCAGTCACTCAGTTGTGTCCGACTCTTTGCGACCCCATGAACCGCAGCACGCCAGGCCTCCCTGTCCATCACCACATCCTGGAGTTTACCCAAACCCATGTCCATTGAGTTGGTGATGACATCTAACCATCTCATCCTCTGTCCCCTTCTCCTCCTGCCCTCAATCTTTCCCAGCATCAGGGTCTTTTCAAATGAGTCAGCTCTTTGCATCAGGTGGCCAAAGTATTGGAGTTTCAGCTTCATCATCAGTCCTTCCAGTGAACACCCAGGACTGATCTCCTTTAGGATGGACTGGTTGGATCTCCTTGCAGTCCAAGGGACTCTCAAGATTCTATATACATGAGAGCAGGGACTGTCACACGTACAACAAATTTCTCAGGGAATGTCCTCATCAATAAGCTCTCTGGGGAGGACTCCTGACAAAGGCTTAGGGTCGTGCCATGATCTGTTCCCAGTGACACTCCCTAACCTGGCATAACTGATTATAGAGCCATCTTGGTGCTTGACCCAAAGGGTAGTCAATAGCCAGGCAAAACCCTTTGAGGTATTCTGGCAAGAAGGCTCTGCCCCAATAGAAACGATGGGAATTTATGGGGCTGATAAAACTTTACTTTTTAGGAATTCAAAGTGAAGATATAAAAAAAGAGTAGATTGGGAACTAGAGCAGGGAACATGGGAAACCACCTACCTGGCTTCTGGCTAGGGTTACAGAACCTACTGTTGGTTGTTGGAGCTGGGCTGGGTTTTCTCTCCTTCTCGGCCAGTTATTTGTTAACTTTTTTTTGATCTCAAGCCCTTTGACTCTCTGATGAAAGCTATGGTTCTTGTCTCAGAAAGATTGATATACACACATTCAGACCCATGGTTACACTTAATTTCAAGGTATTTCTTGATCTTTAAAGCCCAACTTTAGACTCACTGGAAATCTATGGAGCACAGGGCAAGAACTCTTGTTTAACTCTTAGTTCACCTAGGATGGCTATGGTATAACCTTCATCTCTGACTCGAGATGCCTTGATTGAATGAGTGAGTGAATGAACAAATGAGTGAATAAGCAACTGAATGAAAGAAAGCAGCTGGGAGTTCATGCCCTATGGATAGAACACTGGAAATATCCTCTTCCTCTTTTTATGAATATGAGCTGGGTAATATGACTGGAAGGAATGCCCAGATGATTGTTTAGTAGAGATCTGTTGACATAGATCTACTATCACCATCACCTTCCATGCCTCGAACTAGAGGGGCATTCACCGTACCTGCCCATATACAAATGAGAACTTGGAATGTCATAGCCTTGAATGGCAGCCCTGATTCTCCAGTAGATACAGAATTGAAAATCTACTCTTTTCTACCTGAGAGTTCTGTATAATGATTATTTAGAATTTAAGTTAATTTTTCCTACTATACAACTTTAAAATAACTATTGACACTTTTATTTATTTTTCTGACTTTTGGGAGAAAAAACTGCTTTTTCTCAATAATTTAGGATTCAATTTGAGGGTGAACATTAGCTGACCTCTCCATTCACTTCTTAATGTCCTATTTTACAAAGAGGGAGAGAGAGAAACCAAGAGATGGATACAGAAACAGAATAGCCTACTTTCCTGCAATTGCTCTGGCCAGGTTAATTTGGACTGTTACCCAAAGGGTTGATCAGAGTATAAGCTCTTCGAGGGTAAGATTGTGCCACATAGTTTTGCATCTACCCACTTGCCCACTGCCAATCTAAGTGTGTTACAAATAGAGGGAGTTTAATTAAATGTGTATTGTGGGCCATAAAGTAGGTAAGACAGACCTGCCTTTTGACTCGGGGAGGAAAAAGAGAGAATTACAGCAGGATGTAACGCCTCCTGCCTTCCCCAATTATTTAAAGTATTGAAGTCATTTCAAATGGTTTTGACTTAAAGGTAAAAGTCTATCCTGTGGTTTAACATTTTTAGATTTCTTAATTCTTGATCATAAACCTCCTATGTAAAAGGCTGTGCTTCAGTTTAACTCATCAATAATTACAGTGGCAGGGTATGGCATATATTGGTATATTTTCCCACTTTGGGATCAAGTCCCTTGGTGATATTAGAAGAAAAAAGATTCAGTTCACTCACATTGCACAACTTATGGGGAATCTGCCTGTGTCAGTACTTCTTCATGGATACCAGTGGCACAAAATATTGTGCTTCCATCCAAGAAGTAAGAGCATTCTCTCATTAATATATTTAAAGCTCATTAACAGGAAAGCTATACTTGGCATGTGGCATAGCTAACCCTAAAGACCTAACTTTTTCTAGCTCTTGAGTCATTTAGCTTCTCTAGGTGTAATATTTATTCTTTTAACATGAGGTTCAACATTTATTCTTTTAACGTGAGGTTCAAAATATGGCTACTGTATTCAACATATGTGTAGGGTGAGGAGAGGTGAAGAAACCAACAGTTCTGAAATTTTTTATGTGACAGGGGCTTTGCAAAGATGATCTCATCCTAAAGGATTCTTTATACCCATTTTACAGAACAGGATATTGAGCTACAGAGAGGTTAAAGAAACTCACCCAATATTACACAGCCTGGAAACAACGCAGCTGGGATTTGAACACAGCATACTTTGCCCTTCAAATTTGGGTCCTAGCACCCTCTTGGTGCCTCCCCAGCAGGGATCTATGACAGGTGATGGTTGTCTGGATCTCCTTCTTTATTGCAAATCATGCACGAAAGACCAGTTATATTTGATAGGGTTAAAGGACGAAGACTCAAAGTTTCCAGCTCTCACAGTTTGGAGCTGTCACTTGGATCAAGCATGATCTAAATGCTGGCGCTAGGTTCCATACTCCCCGGCTGGAGGTCAGAACCAGGAAGTGTGGTAACGCTCTCCAGCCTAAGGAAAACAGCAATAAGTTAGAGCTGCCCTGAACCAGCAGCAAGAGGCCAAGCTAAAGAACAGAAAGATGTACGTGAACCCAGAAGTTGGCGCTCACATTTAAATGCCTCATCCTGTCACCTTTGGCCATGGCATGTTGGGATAACATTTAGAGCTGGGTCAGGAGTCAGGACTCAGATTCTATTTCCGCCTCCCAGAAGACCTTGCAGGGCGACCTTGGGCCAGACTCTACTTCAGCGTCCTCATCTTTGGAGCATGGGTAACAATGTCTGCCTGCTGCTGTGGCTTGGTTGCTCAGCTGTGTCCGACTCTTTGCGATCCTGTGGACTGTAGCCTGCCAGGCTCCTGTGTTCATGGGATTCTCCAGGCAAGAATATTGGAGTGGGTTGCCATTTCCTTCTCCAGGGAATCTTCCCAAGCCAGGGATCAAACCTGGGTCTCCTGCACTGTAAGAAGATTCTTTACCCTCTAAGCCACCAGAGAAGCCCAAAGCCTACCTAGAATCCACCATTTTAAGTTGGTTTTTAGAGTAAAGTTGACACAGCGCTTGGGGCAGGCAATAGCACAGAGGGTAGCTCTCCCTGTACACACAGCGTAACATAGTACAGAAGACAGATCATCCAGTTCTCTCAGCCCCAGGACCTTTCTCTGACTGTGGAAAGGCAATCTGTACCTCCACACCCCCAATCTTTACCCATCCCCGTTATACTCAAATGTACAAGGTAAGTCTTAGGAGGTCATGTCCCCAACAACCCCACATTCTCTCATCAGTGTCCTTGGGTTGTTCCAGACACTGCAGCACCACTGCTGTCCAACTTAAGCACTTGAAAAGCTCTAGGAAGAGGCGTCGTCTTGTCTCTACATCAAGTAAACAGCCCATGGCCTTGCCTCCTGACAGATGACAACAGCCACTCAACAGGCAGCCCTGGTGGAGCAGTGTTTATATGACGCTTAATATCCTGGGAGGCATAGGACTTATGGAGATGCCCATTGCTGGGTAAACCAACCCCGAGGACTTGGACCAACGGCGAACTCAAGATGATCTCCACCATTTACTTGGTTGTCGCCACCTCTCCAGCTGGCAGGAAAGAGCCGACGACTCCAGAAGATGACCCCAGCCTTTCAAATAGAAAAGCATGGTATTTTATATGTTATTCAGCCAGCAGAAGAGAAAGAGGGCCTTTAAGAAAATGTGTCTGTTGTTGGAAGGAAAACCAAGGCAGCTTTTAAAGCTACTTTTCTAGTCTTCAAACTAGAGAAACAAATTACCAGAGCAGAGAGTTCCTGAGAGCAGGATAGGCAGCCTAAGCTCTATATTCCAACACCTGTTGGGGAACATCTCATGAGCTCACACCCTATGAAGCACTCAATATATACTGCTTGAATTAAGCCTCATGATAATCTATCATCCTCTGGCATGAACCAGAGATGCCATCTTGACCAATCATTAGCATCGCTGGGCCTGGTCCTCTTCTAATGCCAGGGTAAGAATTATCAACAAGTATGTTGAAATCCCCAAGGATTATGCCAAGGAGTGAACAGAGAGGAAGTCAGTAAGCCACGTTGAGGGGCTGATAATTTTGATATAAAAGGGTGAGGGGAAGAAGCAGTGTAAATAAATGGGAGAATAGGGAGAAAAGGAAAGGCAAGCTCAATAAACGGTTCCAAAGAATGAGCCTCAAAATAAGTGTCTTTCTCCCTTGGAATATTACTGTTTTGTGCTGGTTTAACAAAATCAACTACCTTCCTCTGCTTCAGAAAATAGACAGGATAACAGGAAGCAGTTTCAGATTCCACAGTGATTATAGCTACTTAAGTTGACTTACCAAATACTGTCTCAAACAGATGGTATGTAACATTTGATTAAGGGCTTATCCTGCAAGCCCCACAGGGAACATTTCTTTCCCTCTTAATATAGAAAAGGTGCAGAGGAGAAAGGAAGTAAGCTGCCATCCTTGCCCATATTCCATGGATATCATTTTAGCCCCATGTTTGTGCCTTTCCTAAAATGAATCCATGCTTATTCTGGGACTCAAAACCAAAGCATGTAATAGTGACCCCACTGGATCTTGGTAAGAAGGATATTGAAGATCATCTCCTCTAAGCCCCTTGTTTTACATAAGGAAATGGAGATAGACAAGGTCAGCTGACTTGCTCACGTTGACATTGTGGCAGACCTGGATCAGGCCTTCCCACTCGGGCTCTGGCATTCGCACTAGCCTTTATATGTATACATAATGTTCAGTGTGGGGAAAACATACAAATCTGTCCGTGCCATTATTACTAAATTAGCACCAATCTGTGATGAGCAGTTATCAGAACTTGAAGCTGATGGGTAATGCCATTCAAGTCCAGTTAATGAGCCAAAAGCTTGGTTCTTCAAAACACTTGACATTAATCAGCATTTGGCTTCGGTTTGTGACAAGTGTTTTCAAAACATCACAGACAATTACAATATTCCTAGCCCTGCTTAGCGTAAATACAGAATGAAAGAAAGTCGGAATTTCATAAATGACAGTCTCCAGAATGGAAATAATGAGTCCCACAGAGAGGGTACAATGTGTTCATCCTCCTGCGGCCAAATGTAATTTGGGAACTAACCAGCTCACTGAGAGATTACAAACTGTGAATCTTTGCTTGGTGAGGAAGAAAAGGCCTCTTTTCTCAATAGCAGAGCAGAGCTAGCAAGCCAGACCAGCTCCTTAGTGCAGTTACAGAGGAATTACCCCAGGCTTCATGCCCTGACTCCCCCGACTCCCCACACACACACCACTGACCCCTATGGTGACCAGCAGTGCCCCAGACGTGAGGGCGCCCCAGCATCTAGGGGGGAAGAAGCAGCCTACTGAGAGTCATTTGGGACTCAACACACGGTGGCCTGGGGCAGTTAATTTATTACTTATCTATCCATCTACCTACCTATTTATCATCTATCTATTTAAAGGAAGTGAAAGTCACTCAGTCGTGACTGACTCGATGCCACCCCATGGACTATACAGTCCACAGAAATCTCCACGCCAGAATACTGGAGTGGGTAGCCTTTCCCTTTTCCAGGGGATCTTCCCAACCCAGGGATTGAACCCAGGTCTCCCGCATTGTAGGCAGATTCTTTACCAGCTGAGCCACAGGAGAAGCCCAAGAATACTGGAGTGGGTAGCCTATCCCTTCTCCAGTGGGTCTTCCCTACGCAGGAATCGAACTGGGATCTCCTGCATTGCAGGCGGTTTCTTTACCAACTGAGCTATCAGGGAAGCCCATCTATTTAAAATTATAAGCTAAAGACCCAACTGTGGTTAATTTTAGGTTTTCTGATGGACAGAGAGGATTGCTTCATTCATTGAACTCAGGACAGCACTACTCATCAGCTGGTCTTATGTTAATACAAAATGTGTTAATCAATTGGTCAGTCATTGGTTAATAGCTAATATTTATTGAGAAGTCACTGTGTGCCAGGAGCAATACTAAATGCTCTTCCTGCATCATCTCATTTCCTTGTCACTATGACCCTTTAAGAGAATAGTAATCACAATTACACTCAAGAATCTATGCAACACATATATTGGGCACCTGATTGTGTGATACACTGTCCTCGGTATTGGGGATAGAGCAGGGAATGAAACAGCGAAGTCCTGCCTCTCTCTTGGATAAGTTAAATCAGTTGGCTATTGCTGTATAAAAAATCTTCCCCTTACTTACTGACTTTCAAGAATTAGCATTCATTACTGCTCGTAAGTGTATGGGTTTCCAGAGTGGACTTTCTGATCTTGGCTGGACTCTCTCTTGTGTATGTAGCTAGCTAGCAGATTGGCTGATCTAAGAGGGCCTTCTCTGGGAAGACTCACCTCTACTTCTTGAGGTGGCAACTCCAGTCGCCCTCTAGGACTTGTTCTTATGGTAAAGTCAGGGGCACTAAGAGAAGCATGGAGATGTGCCAGGCCTCTTGAGACCTAGGCTGAGAACTAGCACAGCCTCACTTCTGCCACATTCTATTGGTCAAAGAATGTCCAGAGTCAAGGGCAGGGAAGTGGAGTCCACCTCAGGATGGGAAAAGCAGCAAAGTCACATTGGAAGATACACCAGACTCGGGGAAGATATGAAAGCAATCCTTAGACTACATATTTAACAATGACTAAAATTATGCTAAGAATTCATGAAGATACTCCATCTGAGCCTCACAACCCTGAGTCAAGTTCTACTATCAATCTTTGTTCCCCTGATAAGGAAATTGAGGCCTAAAGAGGTTAAAAATTTTGCCTAAGATCTATACAATGGAGTCAGGGTTCAAACTCAAGACCCCTGTGCCCCAGCACCAAAACAATGTGTGATTTTTCTCCAGCTTGAGCACTTCAAGAGTGAAAGGATAAAACATGGCCACTACCTGCAAGGCACTTACAGTCCTACTGAGCATACATTATATATATATATTATATATTAATATAATTTATCCATGAAGAATCAATAACAATACATGTCATTAAGCTACACTTGATAATTTCCCAGAAGGCAGTGAGGATAACTGTGGCTAAGACAAGGGGCAGAAGCTTTCATGAATAGCGGGACTCTGAACTGAGCTATGGAAAGGCTATGGACAGTGAGCAGCAAAAGGAGAGGGCTTTCTGATAATGGCATCCCCCTAATTTCTATGCAAAGTGTTTTCTGCCTCTTTCTTCCTTATAGAATAAACTTTTATTTCTCTAGAATGGCATGCAATATTTCTAACATATGGCTTATATATTGGCATTTTATTCAGCTGTGAGCTAAAGAAAATCTGACTAACAGTGACTTTACTCAAATAGGAATTTTTTTTTTTTTTCCCATGCACAAGGCATGTGGGGAGGTGGGGGAAACAGTAGCCAGATGATGTCACTGAGGAAGCAGGAGATTTCTGGCTTTCTCCTCTGCCATCCCACAAACATATCCTCAGTTCCTGGAGGGTCTAACGGTGCCAGGATGGCTGCTGTTTCCACAAGTAATGACATGTGCTCTGAAGTAGGAAGAAGTAGGGAGAGGAAGCTCAAGATGAGCATGCCAGTACAGGCTGTCTACTTTTTAAACGCTTTCCCACGACTTTCATCAACTTACACTCGTCTTTACTCTCTTTGGCCCTAGCTGCTCATGCATAATTGCAAGGGAAGCTGGTATTTCAGTTTTCTAGCTCCATAATATGGGAAGACAAGAAAGAAGGGGACTGTGATTGGCTCTTCTGTGTCCCACCCACACTGTTGACCTCAACCATGTTTCCCCAATGCTTCCCCCAGCCATTGCCATGAACCAGCAAACAGAGTCATCATTCCAAGAACACTTCAATCAGTTGCTCTCCTGGCTCCCTTTTCTCATGATGGCCTTGTCCCTTCACGGTCTGTGAAATTCTTCCCCAGCAGGAGATGTGACTGCTGCCCTCTGTCAGGCTGCCTTCGTCCTTTCTTGGCTGCCGCTCTTGTGGCACTCAGCACTTTCGGCCTTGGATTGCTCCTCTATTAGAATGCAAACTCTTCAGGTCAGGGACCATGTCTGACTGTTCATCTCCCTCCAGCACCTCACACAGCTCCTGGCACATGCAGGCATCATGAAGGATGTCTCCTTGACTTAGTGCACATGAGGATGAGAGAAAGGACCACCGGAATAACTTCGGAATTGTCAGGGGTTGATGATGGGTGCAATGGTGATGCCATTCACGCGACCAGGAGTTCTGTCTCAGACCTGTTGAGTGTAAACTGATCATTGAACCCACAAAGGGAAATTGAATACAGGTATCTGGTTTCAGGAGAAAGGTCAGGATTTGAGCTATAGGTTTAAACTTGTGGGCAACAAGGAAGATTCAAAGTAGAAAGAGCTGAGGATCCCACCCATAGTTTGAGAAGGCCGAGGGGAAAAAAGGAGCAGTAAACGCCGAAGAACAAGCTATGTCAAAAGCAGGGCTGGGCAACGACACAGATACGCGATCACTGAGATCTTGCCGGATCGGAACCATTAGCTCTGTGTTTACCCAAGTGGTCAGAGTGTCCTTGTGAAGAGCGTGAAGGCCAGACTTGAGCAAGTATTTTCTGTCCAAACTCTAAATTTCAGGTCGTCTACAAATGGCGGCAATAGGTATGTACCACTCTGAAGCACTAAACAAACAAATAAACTAGTCTGATTCCCTTCCTTGGCAAATGACAGAACCTCAGTTGAAATAGTCTGGAAACTGGCTTAAGGAAAAGACAGCTTATTGGTTGATGAAAGAGCAGAGGTGTCTTTTGCTTCAGGCATCAGGGCCTAAGTATGTCCTTAGGACCCTCTCTCTCTCTATCTCACTCTCATCTCTCTTTATTTCTTACTTTCTCTGGACTTTGAACTCATTGTAGCTGTAGATGGTTTTCCTCATGCATCCAGGAAAGGTGACAGAAAACACTCCCGTTGATCTCATCTTTACAGTTTGTGATCCCTAGACTGGGAGAGCACTGCTCTCTAATTAGGCACCTAAATGGCAAATCTCAAGGAAGAATCTGATTGGTCTTTTGAGGTTTCCTGCTTTCCCCCAAACCAAGGGAACAAAGCATTCTGATTTGGCTTAGGTCACATGTCAGCTACATGCAAAAGAGTCAATCTGGACTACTCTCTCCTACCATGTGTGCAAATAAATTCAAAATCAGTTAAAGACCCAAATGTAAGACCTGAAATCATAAAACATCTACAAGAAAGTATAGGCAGTACTCTCTTTGACATCAGACTTCATGATTTTTTATTTTTGGATATGTCTCCTCAGGCAAGGGAAACAAAAGCAAAAATAAATGGGATTACACCAAACTAAAAAGCTTCCGCATAACAAAAGAAATTATCAGAAAAATGGAAAGGCCACCTACTGAATGAGAGAAAATATTTGCAAATATATCAGATAAGTGGCTAATATCCAAAATATACAAAGAGGTCATACAACTCGATATCAGAAAAACCAACAACCTAATTGAAAAATGGGCAGAGGATCTGAATAGATATTTTTCCAAAGATGATATGCAGACGGCCATCAGACACTTGAAGCTCAATGTCACTAGTCATCAGGGAAATGCAAATCAAAACCACAGTGAGATATCCTAACCCTAAACCTAACCTTAAGCTTAAGCTTACCTCATTGTGATAATTACTTCCTTATGTACGAGTGATATCATTATGTTGTACACCTTAACCGTATACAGTTGTTGCTTAGTCATTAAGTCACAGCTGACTCTTTTGTGACCCCACACACTGTGGTGTACCAGGCCCCTCTGTGGGATTTCCCAGGCAAGCCTACTGGAGTGGGCTGCCCTTTCCTTCTGCAGAGGATCCTCCCAACCCAGGAATGAATCCATCTCTCCTGCACTGGCAAGTGGATCCTTACTGCTGAGCCACCAGGGAAGCCCAACCTTACACAATGCTATCTGCCAACTAGATCTCAATAAAACTGGAAGGATAAAGAAAAAGGAAAAAAAAAGAAAGTAGTTCTACTAGAAGAAGAAGAAGAGAAGGGATTCTTCAC
Organism: Cervus canadensis; assembly: GCF_019320065.1. Lineage (NCBI taxonomy): Eukaryota > Metazoa > Chordata > Mammalia > Artiodactyla > Cervidae > Cervus > Cervus canadensis. The sequence goes on along the minus strand of NC_057410.1, from coordinate 32,673,263 downwards.
AGACACAGACTGCAAGTCTTCTCTTATAAGGCCTGTTGCAGACAGGGTTTCACCAGTTGGGCCCTGCTTCGTGAATCCTGGTAGATTCAGACACACAGCGTTTACTGATAATTCAACTGTGAAGAGCAGCTTGACTCACTGCCCCCGCTGCCGGCTTGCCTGTTCAGCAAGTAAACAGCCTCTTTACCTCCCTCTGGGTGTTCGGACCTACCCTAGGCAGATGAACTAAAGGGAGCTGTTAGTCAGTTTCAAGACTCATTACTTCCGGTGACTGGCTTCAGTCCCTTTAGGATTTTGACTCTCCTCATGTTTTCCTGAGCTGCATCTTGGATTCCTACTCTGAATGCTACTTCCTCTGGGCCTGGAATAACCCTGGTGTAACCTCCTTACCAAGTTTCCATGACTGGATCTCCTCTCTTTCTTAAATAGCCACCTGTACTCAAGCTATCTATCTGCAACTGAATACTGAACTCACCTCATTTGCCAAGTCTTCTTCCTATTGCCTACTGGTTGGACCACTCCTGTGCTATCTCTGGAGACTTGTTTAGACTCTGAGTTCCATCCCTCACTGACCAACCCCCAGTAATTACAGCTACAAACATCTCAAGAAACTTCCTCAGTCTAAATATACAGGGCCATGTGGAACAGCATTCTTGGAAGCACTCAAACTGGGTTTATTGCATTATAAACATTTGATCTTCCTACTGTGGAACCAGAAGTGGAAGTGGGAAGAATGCTCAGCTTCCCTAACTTTATCACGCTGTCACCAGCACCTCTACAGAGCTTGTGTAGCTGGGTATCAAGGTGTTGAAACAGATCCTGCCCTTTCTGCCTGAGCCCCTTTTTCCATGGAGTTCAGACCTTGTCATGGAACAGGACCATCAGATTCCCTCCATCTCTTAATATCTCTTTCTCGGCTCCTCCATATTGATACATATTAATAGATTCTCTCAGGTCTGTCCCATTAGTTTGCCAAACATGCTTGGACATGAACTCCAGCAAAAGAAGAGGCCTGGGTTCAGGTTGAAATCTCTGCTACAAGAAGAGGTATGTTCCTGGCAATGGTTTCCCAATCTGGTCTACACTACCAAAGCATTCTTGGTGTGTGTGTATTGGATACCTGTCATGCACCACTTCACCTCCTCTCACCTGACTCCTACCGTGGCGCACTGCTGAGGCATCGAGTTCCACGGGGTCTTCGTGCAGCTTCCCCTGGGTGTGAATCTGATAGTGTCTCACCGGTGCCCTCATCACATACCTCTCACATCCGGTTCCAGGTCTTCTCTTATGACAGACACAATATACCTAGGGAAACAATGGCACTGCCACTTCGCAACCCAGAAGTAAGAGGGTCAGTAACGCCTTGGGCCACCCCTTGACCAATAGATGACAGAAGCTAATGAATATGTAGTTCCCTTTTTTGTCTACCAGGCAGGCATTTTTGAGACGCAATTCATAAGGCTCCTCAGAATGTTCCAGTGAGATAGAGCAGAGGTTGTCTGCAGTAGTGGTCATGCCAGTAACTCATCCTTGTATTGGGTTTCCCACTTTCCCTGCCCCTTCCTTTTTTTGCCACTCTTCTTCTTTCATTTTAAATAAAATATCTCAGGATCTGCTTTCTGGGAAGCTCAAGTTGAGAGAATATGGTGGCTCCTTGATAGTTATTTAAGAGGAAGAATAAAGCTTTGGGACCAAAGAAGCCTAGTTTCAAATTCTGTCTAACTAACAGTATGGCCATAGACAAATTACTTAGCCACTCTGAACCCCAATGTCCTCATTTTCTAATGAGGATAATATGACTAACCCCATCATGTTTGTCTAAGCACTGAACTGAAGAGTCTGTGTGAGGAACTAGCAGCAACCCTGGCACAGGGTCCCACTCAATCCTGTGTTCATTCTTTTCTCCTCTTTATTCTCAGCCCTTGCTCTTTCTGGCCTTGGCTTCTTTTTTGTTTGTTTGTTTGTTTTTGTTGTTGTTGTCATTTTATTAGAAGGTTGTGGGGTAGAAATGAAAATAGACATAATAAAAGTGTAGTTCTGTGTACTTCAAATGTACATACCCAACGTCAAATATATGGATACAAACGCAAAATTCCACTAAACTAAATCTTTAAATTTATTACTTGATAAAAATTGTAATTTTTAAAACGCACCAGAAAATGTTTGCCTGTATTAAATACTCTCTAAAAGGGAGAAATATGTCATTGTTTGAGAACATACATTTAAAATAGAGATAAAATGAGATTAACAGCTAGGTTCTTACTTCTGTCAGAGAAGGAACTCTCTTCTTTAACAATTTTAAATGAAAACACCCTTATTGATACATCAACATACACTTTTATTAAATATATATTTGTTATACATAGAATATATTTTTATAATTAATATAAAACATATATAATAATATATAGTATTTTCATTTGTGTGTGCTCAGTCGTGTCCAACTCTTTGTCACCCTATGGGCTGTAGCCCACCAGGCTCCTCTGCCCACAGGATTCTCCAGCAAGCATAACGGAGTGGGTTGCCATTTCCTTCTCCAGGGGAGCTTCCCAACCCAGGGATCGATCCCAGCCCCATCTTCTGCAGCTCCTGCACTGGCAGCTGGATTCTTTACCACTGAGTCACCTGGGAAGCCCACTATACAAGTATATTATAGGTCATAATATACATATAAAATAGTATATATTATATGATATATACTATATTGCATCATACATAGGCATTTTCATTTAAAACGTTAAAGGAAAGAATTCCTTCTCTGACAGAAGTATATGTAATAATATATAATAATCTAAAATATCCTATAGATTTAATATAAAATAATATATTTAATATATTATATAAATAACATATATACTTATATATTTAAAATATATATACAAAGTGCTTATTATACTAACTCCTTTGTTTCTAATAAAGGACTTTGAATCTGAACTAATGAAAGACAAGTAAATCACTGGGATTAAATCAAGACTATAATGTAACCTCTCATGCCATTATTCAATTAACTGTCTCAGCCAGAAGTAGATACCCATGGGAGCTTGAAGCATCTAAAGGGCGAAAATTGCATTCTTGGAACACAGTTCAAATGCCAGTGAAATTACACTTGAGCATGGAGACAACTTGCTAGATGCTGGAGCAATAGTGCCGCAGTGTAACAGCCTGGGAGGGTGACGGCCACAGCAGGAGCTGAAGGGTACGGGAAGTCCATCCAGTGCCGGGTCTTCCAGGTCACTGATCTGTACAGTCAGGAACCCCGCGGGGTGTCCACAGATCCACCGTGCGCTGCCAGCTTTGGGCATCAACGTGCCAGCAGGGGCAACCTGAGATAGGGCACCCACAGTGGTGAGAGAACCACAGAGGTGGGTGGGCAGTTAAGAGGTGCGTTCCCTTCTCTCTCCCTCCTCTCTGCCAATGCACCCGAGCCTAGGAAAGGGTGGAGGGCGGAGAGAAGCTGTGAACTAGAGTAAGATGCACACTGTATGGACCTAGCTTTTAAAAACTGAAAATGTCTACAATCTGCCCTAGATGTTGTTGAGGGATAGAAAGAGGGGCTAGACATTGATTGGCAGGGAAAAAAAAGAACCCATTACATGTTTGTGCCCTAATATGCTGATGTACCTCAGTTAACCACTTACTAAGATACCAGTGATGATAGAGAGATGATAGAGAAGAGAGAGACACATACATACACACATATATACGTACAATAGACAGAGACTTAGATAATTTTTTAGTAGGATGAAAATAGTTACATTCACAAGGGTATTTCTGCTATGCCTTGCATTGAACCAGGTGTTTTACCCATTAATCCACTTCATTCTAACAACAATAAGCACATTATCCCCATTTCTCAGATAAGGAAACTGAGTCTTTAAGAGGTTTGAGTAACTACCCTGAGATCATACTGTTTGTTAGTGGCTAGTAACCTTCTCTTATTGCTTATTCTAAAACTGAATCATTAACTCAGCTTAGCCCTACTTTCTACCATCTCATTTTATAAATATTTAAATCTAGTCTCAGAGAAATTTAAAAACTTGACCAAAGTTGTTATTTTCTAACAAAGAAAGGTCTTTTAATTTTTTACTACAGGGCTTCAAATAAGGTTATTAAAAGAAAGAAAGGAAAAACTTACAAATGAGCCCATGTGCACTTTTGTTTTAAACAGCAATTGTCATTATCTTAAGAGATCGTAGTCCAAGGCAGGTGGCTGGCTCAGACTGTGTTCTTGTTGAGGGAAGAGAATAGAGGGGTCTTGTAAAATTCTAACCTACTTGTGAAGTTCAAAGGCATTACTACTGGATGCATTCCCAGCACCTAGTACTTAGCCTGGCACATGGCAAGCACTCAGTGAATGCTTGCTGGATGTGTATTTAATATAAATATAGTCAATATGCTGTGGTCAAAATAGAAATTAATGCACTCTGAACCAAAAAAGAGAAATTACAATTTCCCCCCTTAACATTGAATAGATAATACTACTCAGCAGATATGTTTTTTTCCCCCCACAACTCACATCAGCCAACTTTTATTTGCATCTGGAATATGGACGTGTACAATATGCTCATCTGTCAATTTTCCTGAGCCAACAATCATGGTATTATGACCCGTCACCAAATACCAAAGTCAGACCTTCTAGGTCAGTCTTATTCCATTTGTGTATTACTTGTTGCAATGTATATATTACAATACATATACATATAACTCAGATTTCAGGAGCTGATCATTTACCCCCAATGACAGGTGAAGGGCAAGATTTTGCTCATCTCTGAAAGGCTTGTGCAGACTCTTACAATATGAAATGGGAATTTCCCTTCCCTTCTGTTAAATTCTAATTCACCTCCCCTCACCTACATGGCAAGTCTAGCTGTCTGCCCCAGGCAGCCTCTGCCAGTTAGGCCAGGCCTGATCTTGTTTTCCGAATGTCTGAACCAGGGAGGCCTAAGGAAATATTGCTCTCATGCCAAAGTTGCTTTGTCTTCATGGGGAAATTTTTTTTTTTTTTCCAGAGAAAGGTAAACGCAGCCAATCTGAGAAATCTTAGTTGATTATTTACTATGACTTAACCTTAGAAAGATTCCACTGCAAAAGGAAGGGCACGTATTTATACAGTTCACAGCCCAGGGACCTCTTTTCCTCTGCATACCCAGCGGAGCTAAGCTATTTAGCTTGACCTCATACATAACAAGGCCAACCCTGTGACGCCCTGAATTTCCCCACATGACTTGCAGGGAACATTCAAAGAAGTCCACTTGCTAATAAGCCTGGAGGAGTTAGTGTTTATATCATTCCTGAATTATCGATGGAGCTTTGTGAATCAGCTTTACCTGTGCTCATGATTATGCTCAGCTAATCTTTACCACAGAGAAGAATGTTTGTCAGTATGAGGGCTAATGAAGACCTACACTATATAAATTTTTTTTCTCAAAGCAAAAGATCAAAACTCAAATGTGATTTTACTGATTTGAAATAATAATTCTGGGGTTTCAGAGTATAATTTGATGAGACTTGAGTTTTCAGACCAAATCTTTGTGCAAAGATAAGAACTGCTCTGCTTTGGTAATATTATTATTATTATTATTAACCATCTGAAGCAAGTGCTCAAAATATAAATGTTATTTGCAAAAAAGGCAATAACGCCATGTAGAAATTCATGCTGATGGGCTGTCATTTCAAAGGGTAGAAAGAGCACCATCCATCCCTCTTCAGGTCTTAAAAAAATTAAGTGAAAGTGAAGTGGCTTGTGTTACATAAAAGGCAGATGACACAGAGTAAACACACTTAACAGCAAAGGTAACAGTGCACTTGTCATTATGACTGTATCAGTTAGGGATAGCAAATGGATGCAAATAACAGAAGTACTACTAGTGGCTAAAGCAAGTCAGTAGTTTCTTCTCACTTAAAAAGTTGGAAGGTGTTCAATTACTAGGGACCCCAAGTCTTCCCTCTTTCTCTCAACCTTATGATCCAGCATGGTTCCTGAAGTCTTAGCTTTCCCATCCATAACCCAAGAAAGAGAAGAAAGGGGGAAAAGGGCCAAAAAAGTATTCTAGCTTTTTTCCCAGAAGACTCAACTGTAGAGTTGCCAATTTGGTAAATGAAAATAACAATATATGGTGATGGTGATTTAGTTGCTAAGTCAGGTCTGACTCTTGGGACCCCATGGACTGTGGCCCTCCAGGCTCCTCTGTCCTTGGGATTTCCCAAGCAAGAATACTGGAGTGGGTTGCCATTTCCTTCTCCAGGGGATCTTCCTGACTCAGGGATCAAACCTGAGTCTCCTGCATTGCAGATGGATTCTTTACTGCTGAGCCACATATTAGCTCATATTGAAAATTATTCATTGTTTATCTGAAATTCAAATTTAACTGGGAAATTCACATTTTATCTGACAATGCCGCCCTCCCAACAACTCTTAAACCTCATTAGCCATCCCCTACTGTAAGGGACACCAGGAAATACAGTCTTCAGCCAGGAGTTGTTGCCATATAGGAGTTGTTTTGCTAAGGAAGAAATGCAGAGTGAATAAGGAGCTGACAGTCTTTGCAAGAAACTGAGGGCGAGCCTGGAAAAAGGTCCTCATCCATGCCCCACCACGCCTGTGCGGCATTTCTTGACTACATCAACCCCTCGTGGTCACTCTGGACTCTGAACACCTATGGCTTTTTTTGCCTTGGTTCTAGATACAAAGTTAAGAAACTAATTTTTAATAAACACACACGAATTGATATGTTCAGGAGGCTAATGTCCCCTTCAAAGGAGTTAGACTCTAATGGTACTGCCACCCTTCAAAATAGTTTTGGAGTTTCGATCTGATGAAGCAGAAATCTTTCCTTACGAGGGAAACAGGATGCTGCTATTGCAGGCAAGACCAGGGAGGCCTTGGAAATTTGTTGTCTCTGAATAGAAACGTTCAACAAATTCCACTGTCCATCAGTCTTACACTGTGCCTTCCCAGAGCCTCCTTCCATCATTATAAGACCACAAGATTATCTTCTGGAATGTCAACAGCTCCAGCCAGTGGGGGCAGAGCTGAACAAAGCAGCCTGTTTAGGAAACTGGCCCTGGCAAGCTCAGCGGCCTCTCATAACTCAATCATCTGCAGGCTGATCGGTCTCATTAAAGCATGGTTTATACTGTGTTGCTTCCTAAAATAAAGATAGGGAACAGTGAGGGAAAGCAGGGAATTAAAAGTCTCCCCTTGTTTTCCTTGAAAAATTTTCATTTTGGCGTCCCTTTTGCCTGATATGACTGCCTACAGTGCTGTGCTGTGCTGTGCTTACTCACTCAGTCGTGTCTGACTCGGCAACCCCATGGACTGTAGTCCGCCGGGCTCCTCTGTCCGTGGGACTCTCCAGATAAGAATACTGGAGTGCACTCCTGGGCATACACACCGAGGAAATCAGAACTGAAAGAGACACGTGCACCCCAGTGTTCATTGCAGCACTGTTTATAATAGCCAGGACATGGAAGCAACCTAGATGTCCATCAGCAGACGAATGGATAAGGAAGCTGTGGTACATATACACAATGGAATATTACTCAGCCATTAAAAAGAATACATTTGAATCAGTTCTAATGAGATGGATGAAACTGGAGCCATTATACAGAGTGAAGTAAGCCAGAAGGATAAACACCAATACAGTATACTAACGCATATATGTGGAATTTAGAAAGATGGTAACGATAACCCTATATGCAAGACAGAAAAAGAGACACAGATGTACAGAATAGACTTTTGGACTCTGTGGGAGAAGGCGAGGGTGGGATGTTCTGAGAGAACAGCATTGAAACAAGTATACTATCAAGGGTGAAACAGATCACCAGCCCAGGTTGGATGCATGAGACAAGTGCTCAGGGCTGGTGCACTGGGAAGACCCAGAGGGATGGGATGGGGAGGGAGGCGGGAGGGGGGATCGGGATGGGCAACACATGTAGATCCATGGCTGATTCATGTCAATGTATGGCAAAAACCACTACAATATTATAAAGTAATTAGCCTCCAACTAATAAAAATAAATGAAAAAAAAAAAGAATACTGGAGTGGGTTGCCATGCCCTCCTCCAGGGGATCTTCCCTACAGTTCCTACCTGCTACAAATCAGGTTTCCATCCTTTCTCTGGCTCTTAGCTGGATGAACCTGGGATGTTTTATGAGGTCAATCTTTACCCATAAGAAAGCACATCCCACCTATCTTCAGGTCCCTTCCTTGGGCTAACAGTGTGGTCGGCAAGCTTTCAAACATGGGGATAAAATTATTTTTCTAAGGTGGAACCCTAATATCACCCTATGGTTCAACACCTTTCCTGAATGGTTGCTGGGCAAACATCTCCATGTGAATGCTGATGACAGTAAACACATTACGCCTATTCAGCCTAGGGTTTAACCACATTCAGTTCTGGGTTTGTCATATGCTCTCTCGCTATTTATACTGCTTTGGGTCAGCTACTTGATACTTAATGAAATTTGCCTCCAGGCTGCCCTGCAGGGAAAATGACCTATCTGGGGAGAACGATGTTCCAACTTCATAACCTCTGATGATTGCCCAATAGTCCTCTGAAAAGGTTGCAGGCCTGGAGTGAGCGAAAGTCCACGCTGCTTCCTGGCATTGGAGGGCACCAAGTGCTTTAGTGTAAATAGAATGATATCCCCTGCTTTGGGGCGGGGGTGGGGGTGCGGTGGGGGTGGAGGGTGGCAGCTTCCCAGCCAACCGCTCCCACAAGGGAGCAACTGTGGAGGGCATGAGCGATGTGGCAATTCGGCCTCCGCTCAAGGTCGGAACAGGCAGGGTTCCTCAGTGATGATTTTACCAACCTTTCAGTCATTTCGGAAGCAGAACACAGCAGAGGCAAGAATGGATCTATGGGGTGGAAATAATGAGCCATTTATAACCCAAAATGAGACTGCCAGGAAAAACAAACACACAAAAAAAGTACATTTATCAGAAGCCTGCGCTGCCCAAGGCTAGCGGGGTACAAGGTACTGCGTGTCCAGCTCCCTGGGCCAAGAGCTGCAGTAAGCCATGTCCCCCGGGACGGCTCCTCCTGTCAGCCGGATCAAGGGCCTCAACCACCTGGTGGAGAAAAGCTTTAGTGTTTTCCAAGTGTGTGCCGGGTGGATGCTTCACATTTTTGATGAAGATGTGGAGTCATGCTGCAACACTTAACAAGTGCTCCTGCGTAAGGATTGCGCAATTCCGAGAGGCCCAGGGCTCCGCACAGCAGCGGGCCCGCCGCGAACCCCCAGCTCATGTAATGTGTGAGCGCACCCTCGGGCTTCTCCTCGCACACTGCCGAGGAATTTTCAGGCTCTGAGCTTGGGCTCGGTTTCGGCAGTTCTTTGCCCCAAAGGTGCGTCACATGGCTTAGCTGTCCGCACCTGCTGGTGTGGAGGCGGCTGCCGGGGGCTGATCCCTCTCTGGCAGCCTCACAGAGCAGGCTGGCTCTGGTCCCCAGGCGGCCTTGGTCTCACCCTGAAGCACCCTGTCCGGAGGGGGAATGAGGACTTTTCATCTTAGGAAGCCTAGGCCTGAAGGTTGAACTGGGGCTGCTCTGATAAATGGATTTCCCCAAAGCAAAGCGTCCTGGACGCATCGGGACACTGCTGAGTGGTCAGCACACGTTATCTGACTCAGATTCACCCAGTGCTCTCGTCCTCAGGCCCACCTGGAGCAGATATAAAGTAGGACAAGTGTGGGTTTTATGCCCTCTCACCTCCAATCACTGTACCCATGCCTGCCTCCTGGCTTGCCTTTGATTTCCATCCAGGCTTCTACTCACCCCACAGAGCTTTTGAGCACCTGCTCTGTGCCAAGTGCTGTGCCAAGCCCTGGGCACCAGGCAGGGCTTTCACAGCACCTGGTGGCCCCCTGCGGTGCAGGGAGGAGTCCTGCAGGAGCCGCATTTCCCCGGTCACTCTCGGCCCCGTGGTGTCCCCAAACCATCCCTCTCTCCATTCACCTTCCCTGCCTCTCTCCATCTCCCCCTTCTAGGGTGCGGCCATCTCTTTACGGTACTTATCAGGCACGCATGCCTGCTAAGTCGCTTCAGTCGTGTCCGACTCTGTGCGACCCTATGGACAGCAGCCCACCGGGCTCCTCTGCCCACGGGATTCTCCAGGCAAGAATACTGGAGTGGGTTGCCATTTCCTTCTCCAGTACTTATCATAGTGATCTAACAAATTATTCTTGTACAAAGGTTGCTTTTTGTAATCACTGGTTCCTCTCAGGAGTTTCCACACATGAAAAAATGATGGTTTGAAGAAACAAATCCTTTTATGAGATGAACGCGGCTCCAACGAGAATTTGAAACAGGGAGTAATGTCAATATATTGTCTGAGCAGACTCTGTCTGGTTTCAGCAGGGAGAGAGGTTGCTTCCTTCTCCTCTGCACAGTGAACTCTGTGTGGGGTGGTTAAAAGAATAAATTCCAGATCTGAGCAGTCTGGGTTCAGATCCCAGCTTTGTTAAGTTACAATCTTAGGGAAAATCTTGGATCTTTGCTCCTTAATTTCCTGCTATGAAAAGAGGGATGGTAGAAATAGCTAAGGATATCTCACAGGCTGGTTTGGGGATGACCAAAAGTTAATAAGTATGATATTTTTATAATACTGCCATGCTTAGTTAAGTACTCTATAATTATGTTAACTGATTCTTCATGAAGCCAATTCTATTCTTTCTACATTACAGATTCTCAAGTAAGTTGTACCAAGAGAGGATGTGTGATTCAGGGCTGTAGTTTCCTCATCTGCAAAATAGGAAGTAGTGATTGAATGAGGATGTGGGGTCAGAGGACCAGTCAGGTGACCAGATTCTGGTCTGTGTTCTTTGCCGTCTTTCTGACCTGGGAGAACTCATGTAAGCTCCCTGCAGTCTAGAAATTGGACTTGATCTGTGTTTTCCAAACTCAGGTTATTCAAGTAACACTTGTAGAATCATTACCATATCCCTGAATCACAGCTTCGCAGGAGGCGCTAGCAGTAAAGAACCTGCCTGCCAATGCAGGAGACATAAGAGACAGGGGTTTGATCCCTGGGTCAGGAAGATCCCCTGGAGAGGGGAATGGCAATCCACTCTAGTATTCTTGTCTGAAGAATCCCATGGACAGAGGAGCCAGGCAGGCTATAGTTCATAGAGTCACACAGAGTCAGACATGAATGAAGCACCTTAGCACACACGGCACGCACTAAATCCCATCCTGGTTATTTACTTGATATTTTCCTTCAGATAATCTTCAAATCAACTCACTTTCATATATAGCCTCACAGAGGGAATATCCATATACTCAAGGGTTGGATATAGTAATTATAGGTTTTTCTAATGCATGTTAAAATAAATATTTAATGAAATTTTAAAATATTTTTTTATAACATCTTCATGCATGCCACCAATGAGGTGCATACACCATTTTAGCAAACTCCAGGTTAAACATTCACTGTGGATCTGGTCAGCTCTAAAATCCTCTTGAGTACTGTTATATAATTTTAATGCGGCTATTTAACTTTGTGTTTCTTTATAGCACTTGCCTCATTCAGGGCGCAGACTATGGCTTATACCTCTTTAGGCACCAAGTGCCTAGAAGGGTGCTTGGTAAATATTTAATTTTAAGTTAGAAGTACATGCATGCATACCTACAAATATATCTGTGACCCACTAACAACCAGGCCAATACTGAGAACACTCCTTTCTTTCTCCCCGCATCCATATCACTGTGTTTGTTGGGCAGTTGTTCCCTGAATGAAGTGAAGCATGTGGGACTCCAGGCCCTAAGTGGGCACTCAGGAAATGTTAGCTTCCCGGACTGCCTTCTCTCTTCCTGTGTTCTTTGTTAGCGGAGCTGTTTATCCATGTGAAAATGAGCCTACTTCCTCAGGAGTTTACAGCCCTGGCTATTGTTGGGTTATAATAATTGTCGTCCTCAATGCCAGCCCTAAAAGTGTTCATTTAGATCAGAAATGTCTGATCTAAAGAAGGAATTGTGTTTCAAAATGCTATTATTGAAGCGATCTTAAGAAACTGAGCTGTTTCTTAAGTAAAAAATGTGCACCTACAGTATCATGACACAGTTCTGGGTTCATAGAATGAGAAATTTCTCAATTTTTTTGACATTTATTAAACATTTCTGTGTCAATAACATTGGGAGACAGAAATCTGAATGAGACTATTAGACTTTGAAGAGACTAGTAGATTGTGAGTGACTTGAAAGCCAGTAATATTCACCGTTACATCTCCTAGGGCTTAGCAAAGCAGCCACATGTGGCAGCAATGCATTAAATATTTGTTCCATAAATGAACTAATGAATAAATGAAGATACCAGTCTAGCACTGAAAGAGCTCGCACTCTGTTTGAGAAATGAGACGGCACAAAGAAATTATTAATTAATAGCAAGCCTAACATTACAGGAAATAACAAATTGTACTTATCATTCCCCTCCCACCATCGCTGGTGAGTCCGACTTCAGAGGGAGGTTGCTAAGTTGCTGTCATGTGACTGGTTTCTAAGGGCCACTGAGTTTATCAGCTCCTGGGAGCAAGCAGGGTATTATTTAATGTAAACAAATCAATGGCTGTTTATCCTCTCAATCATTCTTCAGTCATCCACTGGCAAAGAAAGAAGTGGCAATGATGATAGCTATGAAATTAGAATGCACGAGAAGTTAGAAGTCATTAATTAATGATTTTGCAGGTCAGGGCGATGCTTCAACCTGCAAGGAACTTTGCCATGCCATGAACTTCTACACACCTCTCTAGGATTCCAAATTGTCAGCATAAAAATAGCAGCCCCAAATCAATGTTTTTTATTATTCATTAGTTACTGAAATACTCTTCCCAAATACACACTTAACTGAAAAATTCCTTTTCCTGTAGGGTTTTAAAGCATTCAGTCCATGAATCAAACCATATAGTTCTGCCTGTTTCACTGGGCCCTGATACCAACACCAGCAAAACCCAATTAATTGGGAAGAATGACATTTCCTTTGGAATTCTGTTTTAAAAATGATTTGTGTGCCAGGCCAATAAAAATTTCAAGCAGTGCAAAGCATAAGGAGAAGAAAGTTAGTTTCTATCAACCTGTGGAACCCAGTCTCACAGTCTTTTCCATAGAGGCATCCACTATTATATTTCTTGGGCATCCTTCCAAAAGTATTCTATGTATATACAAGCATATGTGCCCCTCCCTTTCTTATACATACTCCTCTGTTCCTCAGTGAAACTTAAGAAATTGTGGAGTTTATTGCAAATCCATACACTAAGAGTTACCTTTTTTATTTCAACAGCTGCACTATATTCCACTGTGTGGATGTCCCCAAGTTTATCCAACCCCTGATGGACAAATGGGTAGCTTTCAATCCCCTGCTCCCACAAACATATTTTTGCACACATCTGAACAGAAACATGAATCAGTGCCTTAAGATGGAATTTCAAAATCAAAGGATATGTGAATTTTAATTCTGATAAACATTCTCAAACAGTAACACTCAAGTTTTGGTGAGAATTGCCAAAAGTAAAGTATTTATTCACACTAGAGACAAAAGCGAAGACTATGTTTTATTTTAAACCATAATACCTGTCAAGCATCTCATTTTTTTAATGAAATTCATTTGCCAACGTCTTGCCCACCTAGACGTACACACACACGCAGATGTTATTATGAATCCATTCAAAACATACTTGACAGCGACTCGCTGAAGGAGGAACTTGCCAGAAGTCTCTTACCACCACATTGCGTGAGTGTTGCAATGGGGTTAGCTCATGAATACCACACGTTCTCCAATGTGCCCTTGCCGTGTTTACTACCCTTTGTGGCCTTGGTCATTTAGCAACACTGCTTTATTTTTCTTTTTGTAACCAAAGGTCAATTTATTACCCATCCCCCTCCCTTCCTCTTCCGAATCACCAGGGACATGATTTCTTCTTGCCAGTGTTCCCTCACAAAAGTAACCACACTTAAAAAGGTCAGGCCAGGCAGATTACTGATGACAGAGAAAAGGGCTCTGTCACAATGAACTTTGATTTATTTAATTTTCTGTTACCTGTGGGAGTGAGTTCATGAATGACAATCTTGTACTCTGCTCAGCTGCCACTTTCCTCACTGGCTTTCTGTATTAAAAAACAAAACAAACAAACAAACAGATGAAGAGATCCAGAAGAGTCTCTCTAGTTTCTCTAGAATTTACCCAACACACATTCTGTGCTACAATCTCCAGTTAGGGCTCCTTTCCTATTTGCTCTTGTAACATGAGCAACGTGTGGAGGTTTTGTGTTTGTTTTGTCACCAGCTGTAACCATTTTCTTTTCCCTGCCTCTGACCACAAACCCATAACCTCCTGGTAACCACTGAACATTTACATCTGACTGGGTTGAAGGGAATAAAGTAATTTTGGTTTCATTGGTGACAACCAATTAAATAAATGTTCTGCTTACATCTAGAATGGGTTGCAAATTTAAGAAAACGGCTTATGTCTGGCTTCAAATATTTTGGGGTTCCGAGGATCCATAAAGTAATTGCCATAATATGAGTAACTAAGGAGACTTATTTTTCCATTTCTCTCAGAATCACTCTCAAAGAGCCAGAAACTGTAGATTTAAAAAAAAAAAAAAATTGGATTTAGACTCTGCAAGGAGGCAATGGCAATATTCTCATGCTGTGGGCTGTTGAAGCTTCTTAGTCCAGATAGCCCTAGACTAAGGGCTTGCTCAGGCTTCCCTAGTGGCTCAGTGGGGAAGAATCTGCCTGCAGAGCAGGAGACACAGTTTCAAGCCCTGGGTTGGGAAGATCCCCTGGAGAAGGAAATGGCAACCCACTCTAGTATTCGTGCCTGGAAAATCCCATGGACAGAGGAGCCTAGAGGTCTCCAGTCCATTAGTGACTAAAGAACAGTAAGGGCTTGCTCAGGAAGCAATGGAAAGACCAGATCTTCTATTTAAAATGAAAGCAAGAAACCACTGCACTATGTTGAAACTTTGTTGGTAAATTTCAATCCCACGAGTCCTGCCCATGAAGGAGTCTAAGAGTTGGTGCTGCTGCTCTTGATCCTGCCATATAGGGGTCCCCAGAAGTAGGACCCCAGGGACTTAGGAAAGAGGATGAAGGTGGACAGTAGGTAGGAGCCACTGAATTATGCCAGACCAGGCTACAGAAACCTTGAAAGGAACATTTCAAATGCCTTAAAGCCTTCAGCACAATGGAGAGATTCTAAAATCAAAGTAATTCCCCACTTTTAGGCACTTATACTCAAGACACAGATATCTCTTAGCAGTGGACTTCTCTATATTCTAACTCCTTTTATTCAACAAGAGCATATTAGTCACATATGAAGGGCTAGGCTTCCACCTCTGTGCTGTACAAAGACTAAAAACTCATCAACTCTGCCCCATAGCATGCGCTCATTAAATAACGCTGAATGAGTGAATCAAAGGATGAATGTATGAAGGAATAAAGCTTACAATCAAGTAAGGGAAGAAAACACAGATAAGCAGGTGGCCCGTGTAGAATACAGTGGTGTGAGTGGTCAGTTCTACCCAGGGTGGTAGAGAAAGGTCTCAGGCTTGAGGTGACCAATAGGTAATGGACAGATAAATGGGGGAAGAAGAGATTTTTAATGTAGGAAGTGAAAGAACTTAGCGTGAGCTAAGATCTAAAGCAGAGATCAGCAAACCAGAGCCCATGGACCAAGTGCAACCTACCACCTGTTCTTGTACATAAAGTTTTATTTGGACACAACCATGCCCACCAAGGTATATTTTGTCCACGGCTGCTTTCATGTTACAGCAGCAGCACTGATTAGTTGCAACAGACACCACAAGACCTACAAAATCTAATATATTTATTAAATATTCAAGGGCCTGCCAGATAGGCCCAGTTGCTGAACCTTGGTGGTCCTAAAAGAGGCTTGATGAGAGATGAGACAGAAAAGGGAGCAAAGACCAAATCCTTAAGATTATTTTATGCTGTATTAAAATAACTGATACCTGTGAAAAGAGGGGAGGGGTAAGATAGGGATAGAGGATTAAGAGGTACAAAAGACTATGTATAAAGTAAATAAGCCACAAGGATGTATTACATGGGGTAAATAGCCAATATTTTATAGCAACTATAAATGGAGTATAAGCTATACAAATTTTGAATCACTATGTTGTACACCTGAAACTAACATCATATGGTAAATCAACTATACCTCAATTTTTCTAAGAAAAGAAATTTGGTCTTGACTTTTCCAGAAATAAGTAGCAAAAGCACTTTTGCATTTATAAATGTTTCTCAGGGATCAAGATAGGTAAAAGACTCAACAAAGGTATCTTTTAAAAAAGAAAAAAAAAAAAAAAGATAGGTAAGAGAGATGTAAAACTGCAGCAGAAAACCAGCTCTCCTCTGAAATATTCCTTGATTCCACAAACATCAGAGAGCTTAATGTGCGCCATTACACATCTTGTCATATGCTTGGGAAAGAGAACCTGGCATACAGAGACAATCAACGTCTATTGAATAAAGGAATTAGGGAAGGAGTGAAGACAATATTTTAATAGCATCATTATTAAAAGGCTTCCTGAATAGGCTGCCTCTGTTATGAAACCACTGGCTGAGACTCCCGCTGGTGCCCAGTTACCACACATGTAAACACTGAGATCCAGGCATGAGGAGGTTAATAGTGAAACACAAACCAGAGAGAAATTCCTTCCTTTCATCTCCAGTGCCAACATCATCAAATACCAGCCACTGGCTGAACCTGTGTTTATTCATGCTCAGTGGCCTAATGAGAGGGGATAGGACAAGAAGCAGCTCTGCTAATAACTGTCATAAAAATAATAATATCACTTGGCTCCAAGTGGCATCTTTCATTGGAAAATCTTGAATCATTTTTTTTTTCCTCTTGGGCAACAATTATTTCCATTCTACTTCCACTAAAGGAAAAACCAAACCGTAGAGAGAGGTTGTGACTTGTCCAAGGTCACTGAGCTAAGCAGAAAGGCAGTTTTTAAAGGCTGAGAAGGATCTGGGGATACATGAAATCCAATTTCCTTTCCAGCACAGAATGGTTCTGGTTCATGACTCAGGAAGGAACACAGTATGATCCATGCTCAGCATCTCTCTAAGAAAGTCATGTTAGAGGAACTCAGGCATGAGGGTCTGTGTCAAGTGAATGCTTTACTGTTTTTTGTTTTGTTTTGTTTTGTTTGTTTTTTTGTTTTTTTTGCTTTACTGTTTTAATGTTACATATTGTCCGTGCCCATCACATTTCAACACCAAAAACTGAACTATGTCACAGACAAAGAAGGCCTCTTGGAAGGTCCAGCCTATGGAAGTGGGATCTGGCTTGGGGGTGTCTGTCCTTTCTGACAATTCCCCTAGCTGCTTCCCCCTATCAAGTCCAGGCCTCTCCAGGCCTCAAATAGGCTTCTTTATTCATCAGAAGCCTATTCTTAGGGTACCCACAAGTCTGTGATGATCCTTGTATATGCCTTTTGTCCCAGGGTAGTAGTAGCAGTAGTGTTGGTCTCTCAGTTCTGTCTGACTCTTTGCAACCCCATGTACTGTAGCCCGCCTGGTCCTCGGTCCATAGAATTCTCCAGGCCTTCTCCAGAGGATCATCCTGATCCAGGGATCAAACCCAGGTCTCCTTCATTGTAGACAGATTCTTTACCATCTGAGCCACAAGAGAAGTCCCAGGGTAATTAGCAATAATTCCCTTTTTACTCTAAAAAGTTCCTCAGGTTGGACCATAAATTGTGTAATCATTCTAGCTCTAACAAATAAGGAGGCTTTTACACTAGATCCAGAAGGTTTCCTCTATTACAATTGTTCTCTATCAGCACTTTTGGTTCCTAGACCCAGGATCTTGAACTCACAATAGATCCAAACTCACGATCAGCTCAGTGATCTTCTCTGAAAGGTAATCTCATCTCTATACAAATGAGAGTTTGCTACCCAGCCCATAAAACAATTACTGTTAGAATCACTTCCTCACCTTGTGCCATAATCTGCCTTTTCATAACTTCCAAGTGTTGATCTTCACACAATTCTCAAGAAGCTGACAAATCATTCCTCATTTTTGTTCCCTAGGAGAGGCCCCTAAAGTTCTCTGTTCTCCATCCTAAATACCCACAAGCATCAGGAACAAATTCTAGCAGAGCTTTTAGGAATGCGGCTTTAGAACCAGACATACCTGAATTTAGGTCTGGGCACTGTCACTCCCTAGCTAGGAGTAACAGAATTACTTCTCTAATTTCCCTTTTCTTATCTATAAATTTTGAACAAATATTAACTATCTAAGCCAGGCCCTGTTGGTTACCAAGCCAGTACCCGTTCCTTCTTCCTTCCTAACCAAGGTGCTCACTTATACACTCTTGGGTTGCCAGACTCCCTTGCAGTTAGTCGTGGGCATGCAACACAGTTCTGGACAGTGAGGTGCAACTGAAAGTGCCAGCTAGGGTTTCTGAGGAAGCTTGTTAGAGGTGAAATATTCAGCTTACATCCACCCTTTTAGCTTTTCCCACTTAGTCTTTATCCTTTTTCCTTCTTTCTGTCTAAAAATCAGTCGTAATACACAAAGCAGAGCAGCCAGGATGCAGATATGAGGCTCCCCCAGAGAAGGACCCTGGGTTCTTGGTGGAGCCTGCATACTCCCACTGAAGTACTTACTGCTAGACTTCTTAGCCTGTGAGAAAAATAAATCTCTCATCTGGTTAAGCCATTGAAGCTGGATTTCTGCTGCTTGCAGTCAAGCCCATCCTAAATAATACACACAGGCATACCTTGTTTTATTGGGCTTCACATTACTGTGCTTTGCAGATATTGCATTTTTTACACATTGAAGGTTTGTGGCAACCCTTCATTGAACAAGTCTATTGTTGTCATTTCCCCCATAGCATTGGCTCATTTCATGACTCTGTGTCACATTTTAGTAATTCTCACAATATTTCAAACTTTCTTGTTATTATATTTATTATGGTGATCTGTCATCAGTGATCGTAGATGTTACTAATATGACTTGCTAAAGGCTCAGATGAAGGTTAGCAATTTTATTAATAGCATATTTTTAAAATAATGTAAATCTTAATTGGAGTGTGTACTTTTTTTTTAGACATAATTCTATGGCTGTATAGTATAAACATAATTTTTCAACATACCAGAAAATCCCAAAACTTGTGTGACTAATTTTATTGCAATATTCACTTTATTTTTTTCAGTGGTTTGGAACCAAATCCAAAGTACCTCTGAGGTATACCTGTACTTCAGTGGGTTGTTGTGAATAGAAAGTGAATTTGCTACATGGCCCAGCACATAGCAAACACAGAATGAATGGTTTGCAATGATCCCTATCATGATTATTATTGTTATTAGTCATTGACTTGGGTCTTAGAGACATGGCCCAGAACATATGGCTCTGGCAATCCTGCTGACCTCTGAACAGCACAGTACAAAAAAAAACATGTGATTTCTCAAGCACAAAGAATAGTCAGTTGCAGATGTGTGAACAAGACATATCTCTGTTAACAGCTAGTGAAGCCAGTTTTTCAAAGCACCTGTCAGATCCCCAAAGCATAGAGAAATGAAATTCCACCTGGGAGCAAATGCTTTCTATCTTGGAGGGCCTACATGGTTTCCTTCTTGGGCCAGGAATCCACCCTTGGGATACAGAGTGTCTCCTGGAAGTGTGGGCTTCTCTAAATGACAAGCAAAGCACAACACTTAGAGGATGCCATTATTTCATAGGAATATAGCTTCTGCTGAGGAAACAAAGCCACAGCTAAAACCAGCTAACCAGAAGAACACATGTTCAGATGTAGCATTAAATGCAATTAGCTTTCTATAGCTAACTGAACTGCCCACCAAGTTCAGATACAGATGGAACTGGCTATGCATTCTTACCTGAACTCCACCAAGCCATTGATCCACCCAGTCCTACCCACTCCAGTCTGAGTTCACAGGTATAAAGAGCAGTGCAGTAAGAAAGAAAACCAATCACCCATGGGTCTCGGAGTCAAACAGACCTAGGGTTCAAATCCCAGTTGGCTATTTACAAGCTGGGTAATTTTCCCTCTCTAAGCTGCAGTTTTCACATCTGTAAAATGGGAATAAGAAAGCTCATCTTACAGGTTTGTAGGGAATTGAAGGAGACAGTGTGTGGAAGAGTGCCCAGGCTGGAGTTTATCATTGGTTTCCCTTCCTCCCCTATCAGAAGGACAACTTTATCTCTCCCCAAGCCCAAGGAGTAGACCCAGCTCCGGTCACTGAAGCCAGGTACTGGGTTCACACTGCTTTCTGCCCCGGGTGTCACCATCCATGCTTTTGGGCCATACTTGGAAAGCCAAAACCTTCCCCAAAGCTGAGGTCATGAAGCAGAAAAAGACAAAGCTCTTCTTTCAGAGAGCAAGTTTGGTTGGCTGTGAGCAAAGCCATCTCTCTGTGGCCAGTCTGCCCCTTGGGTAAAGGAGTCGCCAGGAGACCCGGCAGGACAGGGCTGGCCCAAATGGTCCTCCCGTCAACCACAGTCATACAAGTCATCTGGACAAAGAGTGGAGAGCTGCTCCTCCCAGACGCTCCATCCCCTGGGTACAGCACTCCTGGGTCCCAGTCTCAGGCAGGATGGAACATGACAGTCACGAGACCCACACCTTAAGCTGTGAAGCATACTCTGCTTGCGACATCCCCTGGCAGGTGCCCTCGGCAGCTGGCTCCACAGCTGCAGTGGTGCACGTGGCGTTGTGCTCCCCTCTGTGTCATGGGAGCTGGGGACAGTATTGTCCCCACTTTCATTTTACCCAATGGCTTATCCAGGGGTATTTACCAAACAGGGCTGTGGATAGTGAGCCTAGATAGATATTTGCACATACATTTCTCTGTACCTCTATAAACTAGCAACATAAAACCACACAGAAACTGGAAATTCAGACTTGTCACAGAGTATGTTTTGTCAGAGAGGATAAGAACAGATAAACTAATAATAGCAAATGGGAATCATTAACTGTATGCCAGGGTCTTCATTGAGCACTTCACTTTCTATTGTTATTATCTCCATTTTATTCTATTTTAAAAGTTTCTGGAGTATAGTTGACTGACAATGTTGTGTCGGTTTCAGGAGTACAGCAATCTCATTTTAAAAACTGTAAACAGACTTCTTGACTATCTTCTAGATACTAATCTCTTATAAGTTTTAGATGGGGCTTCCCTGGTGGCTCAGTGGCAAAGAATCCACCTGCCAGTGCAGGAGATGTGGGTTCAATTCCTGGATCAGGAAGATCCCCTGGAGAAGGAAATGGCAACCCACTCCAGTATTCTTGCCTGGGAAATCCCACGGACAGAGGAGCCTAGCAGACTATAGTTCATGTGGTTGCAGAAGAGTCAGACATGACTCAGTGACTAAACAACACAACAGGGTAAAAAGAGCAAGAAAGCACCCATAAAAACGAAAAGGTGCTCAGATAAGAAGAATTAAAGTATATCAGAACAGGAAACCAGAAAACCGCATTCTTTCTTAAATGCAGCTTTGCAAACTGAGTAATAAGATACAATAACGTAGCCAAGCAGAATGCTTTCATAACTTTGAAAGAAATGAGGAGGAAAGAATTACTCCAAATCCATTATATTTATTAAAACCACTGATTTCCCTTGAAATAACACGTGATTTATAATGAAATTTACTGGAGGCCGACTAACAGAAATCCTCTTTTTGTGGGAAGTAAGTATTGTCAGAAACACTAGAAGATTCTGTCTTAAATCCTCAAGATTGTAAAACTGAGCTTTTACAAATGAGGGGGGAAATTTGGCTCTTGAAGAGGATTATTCAAGTGATTTCATTTAATCTCTTCTTATCAGCAAAAAGAAAAAAAAAGCAATTAGCCTCAACTGAAACTAATACCATTTTCTACGTCAGAATATACCATTACAGCTAATAATGCAGTGGCTGGCTGTGTTGAATGAATCTTCTTTTTTTAAAAAGCCCACATTTGTTAAACACATGAACTGGACAAGTTTATATTTGGCCAACTCGTGTCTCCACACCTGTTCATTCAGGCATTAGCACTTGTAAAACAGATGAATGCATCTGTACAGTGACGGGTAAAAATAAACTGAACTATTCTTGTAACATTATCAAAACGATGTGACCAAATAGAAGATCGTGTTTCCTGAGATAAAGTGGTCAAATTAGATGTTTCCTCACGTTTTATGACTAGTTCGTCTTATTCACTGTGTATAAAATAGCTGACCTCCATTCCAGGAGAATGAGTAGCAACCAAATTTAATGCTGTTTGCTCAGGGACCCAAACACTGGCCTTCAACGCCTTTGAGGCACAGCTTCTGAATGTGCTGTGGTTTTACAGAGGCCCAACACTATGCGTTACAGAGGAACATTTAATTAAATCAACACTACATTTGTCCTCTGGGATAACCATGTTACTTCAGTGTTGGTCAACTCTTTGAAAATAAAGTTCCTGTAGAAGTTGGATAAGCCATTATCTTTCAGAGTGAGATTACATGTACACAGACTTATATAATCTCTAGAACAAGAAGTTCCCAGGGTAAACAAGTTATAAAAGCAGCCAGCAGTATCTCTCCCCACGTCATTATGCTCTACCCACACTAGCAACAGACTCCTTAGAAAATTATTCGAATCACTGTTCACAATCTTTTTTACTGTATTAAATTCTTCATCTATATCTTCTATTACGTGAGTCTGAAGTATTATGTGGACAAAATATTTTCTATATCTCATGGATTTGGGGCATGGCCATACATCTTGCTTTAGCCAATGAACTGTTCTCCTGAACATGACACAATGTCTTAAATGGACTTGTGTGATTGCATTTGGGCTGTGGCTGATTGGCAGATCCATATGAAAGAGATAATAAAATAATAAGAAATAAGAAAAATAAAAAATAAGAAATAGTAAAACTGCCTAAGTTTTAAGCCAGAGTGGAGATGTTGGTTATGCCAGATTGTAATTGTTGTCAGTCACTAAGTCGTGTCCAGCTCTTTGCAACCCCATGGACTGCAGTGGGCCAGGCTCCTGTCTCCTCCACTATCTCCTGGAGTTTGCCCAAATTCATGTCCATTGAGCCAGTGATGCTATCTAACCATCTCATCCTTTGACACCGCATTTCCCTTTTGTGTTCAATGTTTCCCAGCATCCGGGTCTTATCAAATGAGTCAGCTCTTTGCATCAGGTGCATCAGGTGGCTTCAGCTTCAGCATCAGTCCTTCAATGAATATTTGATTTTCTTTCAGTTCAGTTTAGTTCAGTCGCTAAGCCGTGTCCGACTCTTTGCGACCCCATGAATCACAGCACGCCAGGCCTCCCTGTCCATCACAAACTCCCAGAGTTTACTCAAACTCATGCCCATCGGGTCGGTGATGCCATCTAGCCATCTCATCCTGTCATCCCCTTCTCCTCCTGCGCCCAATCCCACCCAGCATCAGGGTCTTTTCCAATGAGTCAACTCTTTGCATCAGGTGGCCAAAGTACTGGAGTTTCAGCTTCAGCATCAGTCCCTCCAATGAACACCCAGGACTTATCTCCTTTAGGATGAACTGGTTGGATCTCCTTGCAGTCCAAGGGACTCTCAAGAGTCTTCTCCAACACCACAGTTCAAAAGCACCAATTTTTCGGTGCTCAGCTTTCTTCACAGTCCAACTCTCACATCCATATATGACCACTGGAAAAACCATAGCCTTGACTAGACAGACCTTTGTTGGCAAAATAATGTCTCTGCTTTTTAATATGCTATCTAGGTTGGTCATAACTTTCCTTCCAAGGAGTAAGTGTCTTTTAATTTCATGGCTGCAGTCACCATCTGCAGTGATTTTGGAACTCAAAAAATTAAAGTCTGACACTGTTTCCACTGTCTCCCCATCTATTTCCCAGGAGGGTGATGGGACCAGATCCAAAGATCTTAGTTTTCAGAATGTTGAGCTTTAAGCCAACTTTTTCACTCTCCTCTTTCACTTTCATCAAGAGGCTTTTTAGTTCCTCTTCACTTTCTGCCATAAGGGTGGTGTCATCTGCATATCTGAGGTTATTGATATTTCTCCGAGCAATCTTGATTCCAGCTTGTGCTTCTTCCAGCCCAGTGTTTCTCATGATGTACTCTGCATATAAGTTAAATAAGCAGGGTGACAATATACAGCCTTGACATACTCCTTTTCATATTTGGAACCAGCCTGTTGTTCCATGTCCAGTTCTAACTGTTACTTCCTGACCTGCATACAGATTTCTCAAGAGGCAGGTCAGGTGGTCTGGTATTCCCATCTCTTTCAGAATTTTCCACAGTTTATTGTGATCCACACAGTTGAAAGCTTTGGCATAGTCAATAAAGCAGAAATAGATGTTTTCCTGGAACTTTCTAGCTTTTTCAATGATCCAGCGGATATTGGCAACTTGATCTCTGGTTCCTCGGCCTTTTCTAAATCCAGCTTGAACATCTGGAAGTTGACAGTTCACGAATTGCTGAAGCCTGGCTTGGAGAATTTTGAGCATTGCTTTACTAGCATGTGAGATGAGTGCAATTGTGTGGTAGTTTGAGCAATATTTTGGATTGTCTTTCTTTGGGACTGGAATGAAAACAGACCTTTTCCAGTCCTGTGACCACTGCTGAGTTTTCCACATTTGCTGGCATACTGAGTGCAGCACTTTCACAGCATCATCTTTCAGGATTTGAAATATCTCAAGTGGAATTCAATCACCTCCACTGGGTTTGTTTGTAGTGAGGCTTTCTAAGGCCCACTTGACTTCACATTCCAGGATGTCTGGCTCTAGGTGAGTGAGCACACCACTGTGATTATCTGGGTCGTGAAGATCTTTTTTGTACAGTTCTTCTGTGTATTCTTGCCACCTCTTCTAAATATCTTCTGCTTCTATTAGGTCCATACCATTTCTGTCCTTTATTGAGCCCGTTTTTGCATGAAATGTTCCCTTGGTATCTCTAATTTTCCTGAAGAGATCTCTAGTCTTTCCCATTCTGTTGTTTTCCTCTATTTCTTTGCATTGATCACTGAGGAAGGCTTTCTTATCTCTCCTTGTATTCTTTGGAGCTCTGCATTCAAATGGGAATATCTTTCCTTTTCTCCTTTGCTTTTCACTTCTCTTTGTTTCACAGCTATTTGTAAGGCCTCCTCAGACAGCAATTTTGCTTTTTTGCATTTCTTTTCCTTGGGGATGGTCTTGATCCCTGTCTCCTGTACAATGTCACAAACCTCCGTCCATAGTTCATCAGGCTCTCTGTCTACCAGATCTAGTCCCTTAAATCTATTTTTCACTTCCACTGTATAATTGTAAGGGATTTGATTTAGGTCATACCTGAATGGTCTAGTGGTTATCCCTACTTTCTTCAGTTTAAGTCTGAATTTTGCAATAAGGAGTTCATGATCTGAGCCACAGTCGGCTCCTGGTCTTGTTTTTGCTGACTGTATAGAA
The DNA here is from genome assembly GCF_019320065.1 of Cervus canadensis. NCBI lineage: Eukaryota > Metazoa > Chordata > Mammalia > Artiodactyla > Cervidae > Cervus > Cervus canadensis. The sequence goes on along the minus strand of NC_057410.1, from coordinate 32,647,853 downwards.
CTTCTCCATCTTTGGCTGCAAAGAATATAATCAATCTGATTTCGGTGTTGACCATCTGGTGATGTCCATGTCTTCTCTTGTGTTGTTGGAAGAGGCTGTTTGCTATCACCAGTGTGTTCTCTTGACAAACCTCTATTAGGCTTTGCTCTGCTTCATTCCATACTCCTAGGCCAAATTTGCCTGTTACTCCAGGTGTTTCTTGACTTCCTACTTTTGCATTCCTGTCCCCTATAATGAAAATAACATCTTTTTTGGGTGTTAGTTCTAAAAGATCTTGTAGGTCTTCATAAAACTGTTCAACTTCAGTTTCTTCAGCACTACTGGTTGGGGCATAGGCTTGGATTACCGTGATATTGAACTGTTTGCCTTGGAAACGAACAGAGATCATTCTGTCGTTTTTGAGATTGCATCTAAGTACTGCTTTTCGGACTCTCTTGTTGACTATGATGGCTACTCCATTTCTTCTAAGGAATTCCTGCCCACAGTAGTAGATATAATGGTCATCTGAGTTAAATTCACCCATGCCAGTCCATTTTAGTTCGTTGATTCCTAGAATGTCGACATTCACTCTTGCCATCTCCTGTTTGACCACTTCCAATTTTTCTTGATTCATGGACATAGGACATTAGGATTGACTAATTTGATATCCTTGCAGTTCAATGAACTCTCAAGAGTCTTCTCCAACACCACAGTTTGAAAGCATCAATTCTTCAGCACTCAGCTGTCTTTATGGTCCAACTCTCACAACTGTACATGACAACTGGAAAAATCATAGCTTTGACTATATGGACCTTTGTCAGCCAATTGATGTCTCTGCTTTTGAATACACTGTCTATGGTTTGTCATGGCTTTCCTTCCAAGGAAGAGGTGTCTTTGAATTTCATGACTTCAGCCACCATCCGCAATGATTCTGGAGCCCAAGAAAATAAAATCTGTCACTGCTTCCACTTTTCCCCTTTCTATTTACTATGAAGTCATGGGACTGGATGCTTTGATCTTCATTTTTTTGAATGCTGAGTTTTAAGCCAGCTTTTTCACTCTCCTCTTTCACCCTCATCAAGAGGCTCCTTAGTTCCTCTTAACTTTCTACCATTAGGGTGGTATCATCTGCAGATCTGAGGTTATTGATATTTCTCCTGGTAATCTTGATTCCAGCTTATGATTCATCCAGCCTGGCATTTCACATGATGTACTCTGCATATAAGTTAAATAAACAGGGTGACGACATACAGCCTTAACATACTCCTTTCCCAATTTGGAACCAGTCCATTGTTCCATGTCCGGTTCTAACTGTTGCTTTTTGACCCGCACACAAGTTTCTCAGGAGATAGGTAAGGTGGTTTGGTATTCCCATCTCTTTAAGAGTTTTCCTCAGTTTGTTGTGATCCACACAGTCAAAGGTTTTTAGCATAGTCAATGAAGCAGATGTTTTTCTGGAACTCCCTTGTTTTTTCTACGATCCAACAGAAGTTGGCAATTTGATCTCTGGTTCCTCTGCCTTTTCTAAATCCAGTTTGAACATCTGGAAGTTCTCGGTTCACATACTGCTGAAGCCTAGCTGGAGGTATTTTAATCTTATTAGCATGCAAAATGAGAGCAATTGTGTGGTAGTTTGAATATTTTTTGGTTGCTCTTCTTTGGGACTGGAGTAAAAACTGACCTTTTCCAGTCCTGTGGCCACTGGTGAGTTTTCCAAATTTGCTGGCATTTTGAGTGCAGCACTTTAAAGTCTTCATCTTTTAGGATTGAAATAGCTCAGCTGGAATTCCATCATCTCCACTAGCTTTGTTCATAGTGACGCTTCCTAAGGCCCACTTGACTTCACACTCCAGGATGTCCGCTCTAAGTGGTAACCACACTTCATGGTTATCCAGGTCATTAAGACCTTTTTTATATAGTTCTTCTGTGTATTTTTGCCACCTCTTCTTAATCTCTTCTGCTTCTGTTAGGTCTTTACCATTTCTGTCCTTTATTGTGCCCATCTTTGCATGAAATGTTCCCTTGATATTTCCAACTTTCTTGAAGAGATCTGTGCCAAATTATTGTAGCAAAATATCATCTCTGTGCATTAACATGTACCATTCCCACTACCAGGAATACTCTTTCACGCCTACTCTCTTCCCCCCAGTTAACTCCTACTCATATCTCAGTTTAAATGTTTAGTACATACGACAGATGTTGCAAACCAGATTAACTTCTCCCTCACATCCTGTGTTTCTCATTTTGTAAGATTCATCAAACTTACAGTTATTTCCTCCATGTCATCTGACTAGAATGCAAGCTTTTCTGAATGAGACCACAGTATCTTGTACACTGGTACATTCCCAGCACACAGCACATGATGGCTAGCACAGAATTGTTATTGTTCATTCACTAAGTCGTGTCCAACTTTTTGCGACCCCATGAACTGCAGCTTCCCTGGACAGGCTTCCCTGTCCTTAACCATCTCCCTGAGTTTGCTCAAGCACAGAGTGGATTCAACAAATATTTATTAAGTAATTTTTAAAACGTGTGTGGTTCTGCTACTTAGGGCTTCGTAAGAAACGATTTTGGAGGTTTTAGTTTTCAGCTACTATAAAATGAAAACAGTAATACCTTTCTCCTGAGGAATTATAATTAAATAAACTAACCACTAAATTTAACATTCCAAGTATCTGACATATGGGCACACAGAAGGTACTTTGTAATCTATGGCTTTAATTATGATAAGAAAAATAAATACATCTGCTCTCTTAGAAGGTGATTTGTTTTATAGTGACATTTTGGCAGAAAAGAAAAAAAATTACATTGTACTATTATTTATTATTGTTTAATTTAGATATTTCAAAACATCATGTTTGTTTATCATGATGTAAACCCACTTTTATAAGCAATTTAAGGTAGAATTCAGCTAAGAAGAAACAGGTTTTCAATTGATACTTTATTTCAAGCATTTGTCATTAAATGACTCTATCCTTTTTAAAAAAAAAAACAAAAAAACTTTTTATTTGTATTGTAGTATAGCCAACACTGAATAACCAATTAACAATGTTGTGATACTTTCAGGTGAAGCGCAAAGGGACTCAGCAATACATTTACATGTTCCATCCTTTTAAAAATAAATGAAATTTATTCTTCCTATTTTAAAGTAGTTTTCCATCCTTAGAGCTGGCATTTAATTTTTTCAAAATGTTAGTATTCATTCCCACAAGCAGTCTTTGCATTAATACAATATTAATTCAAATCAGTTTTTTTCTTTTGCCAAAAGCAACATATGTCTATCACAGAAATTTAGAAAAAGCAGAGAAGTATTGAATATAAAGAAAGAAAATTTATTTCTGTAATCCCAGCACCCAGAGATAGCCACTGTATATCCTTCTAAATACATTTTATCCCAATACCTGTTTTATTAAATAATGATGAGATTGTGTTGTCATTGCCCATTTGGGATTGCTTTTTCACTTAATCATGCCTGTCAGTTTATGCCAACAAATACTCATGTGTAACATCTTTTTATAAATATTCACTCACAACAATGGCCTAACATTGTATGGAAATACCATCATTTATTTGAATACTTCCCTATTGTTAGAAATTAAGTATATTTCACTTTTTTCTTCTTTTCTGGCTATTATCAGCAATATTTCTGTGAATAAGTAAAGAGATACAATGAGTCATTCAAAACCTTTAGGAAGCAGCCACCACTTACTGGTGCCTTACAATTCAGAGTTCAGTTAGACTGATATCCTACTAGTCTCACTGTTTCCTTCCATACTCTTGTTATGAGTCTGGGACCGTCACTAGACGATGGTAAAGATGGGTAATGTGCAAGACTGGAATAAAAGCATTTGAAGAAGGACTTTCTCTTCTGCTCTCAAGAAAGAAAGTTCAGACTGGAACCTATGAATCAGCACATGATCAAAAATATCGTAACAAAAAGTGGGCCCATGTTTTGAAATGGAAATAAGGTAAACGAAATGAAACATATAGGCCACTGCTGTTTCACTATCTGGAGCTACAATGTCCATATTTGTTTGACAAACATTTTTTTCCCAGCCTGGTTGGCTGGTATAAGTTCCATCATCCTCGTCTTACAGGATCTGAGGCACAGAAAGGCTAACCAAAATATCCAAGGTCACACAAGTTAGCGGCACAGCCCAGGTCTGAGCCTGTGGGTCCTGGCCTCGGACCAGTGCCCTTCTCACGCTTGAATAGTTTCTCTGTAATACTGGGAATTATGAAGAATAGGGAACAGGACACAGTGTGGCCAGGAGATTAGCAGAAACATAATTCTCCTGAGAGACAGCACGGAGACATCTGTTAGCCTCTTAACATGAGTCTAACATCCTCAGTGAGGGATAATAAATCCTCTCTGTCCACCTCTCTCTGGGGAGATGAACATTATTGCTCAATCAGAAATTTGTCCTTTAAAGAGCTTTGGTATTCTCAAAGGAAAGGTGCTACTGAGAAGTGAAAATATTTTCTTTGCTTCTGCTGTGAAAATGGTGAAAAGGAGAATGGCTTATTAAGGAATTATTGGAAGACATAAATTCTTATCTAATAACGTTAGGGCTATGCTCTGGAGCTCTCTGAATGGAAAGATTGTGAGTCCCCACTGCACTGAACACACACTTTACAATACAGTAAAAGTCTTATGCAGCACAATCAGAACTGCTAATTAATGGGCTAATCAGAGATGGGAGGGGTTTAGGGGGAAGGATACATTTATGTTGCAAGCGTTTTACCTTAAATAAATGTAAGTGTGCTTAACTGTCATGGCACTTTCCCTCACTATTGAATTCCCTGGAAAGGTTCCAAAGCTACATTTTTTTTACCCAAAGACACACCCATAAGATCTCATTTTTCACTTTCATTTTTTCTTTCTTTGTAGTGAGCGAGAACTTAAATACACTCATGAGCAACATAGCATAGATTTTATTATTTTTTCCAATTTTTGCTAATTAACTCATTTGATATTGAGTCTTTCCATAGCATTCCATTTAAATTTAATTGCAATAATTCTCTCTCATTTTCTAGACATGTCTCATTATTTGTGTCATATTAAATTGCATAACTTTAATAACAAGTAAAACTGGCATAAATATATTAGAGAATAAACAATTATGTCTCTCTTGAGGCAGTGGGAAACTCAACTCTTGAGGGAGAGATGCGCTGGTGTGGGCAGACTGTTCAGCGTGCTCTGAGCACCAGCTGGGTCCTCACACAGGGAATAGATCCCTTGTTCTTCCCATGAGTCGCTTAAGTGGCAACTGGCTGAAAGAGTGCCCACCACAATTTTTACTAGCTAATTGTTAATATTAAACAATGCCTTCATAGACAATGCCCAGTATCAGTCTTAGGAAGGAGTTTAAATTTAATCTATCCTATTTATACTCATAGTTTTAAAATCCCATCCTCCCTACCCAATAAATAGTCTATCAATTTACCTATGCAGGCAGTAAGTTTGGGTTCGCATTATCTCATTTCTAGGTCCCTAAAAGACCCAGTTTCTCACTAGGGCAGCCTCTTGAAATAGGAAGAAAGGACTGGATACACAAATGAATTCCATCTTTTATTTTCTTCCAAGCACTTGCAAACATCAGAAGCTATCTTATTATTTCTTCTTTTCTGTTACCCATAATTAGGAGGTACGTTCTGTGAGAGACAGACCTCATCTGTCTCTTCCTCTTTGTATTTTCAGCACAGCTAGGACAATGCCTGGCACACAGGGAATCTACACTATAAATGTTATTCCGTGAATGATGATTTGATTGGGCTGCCCTGAGTGTACACAACCTCAATGTCTTCTATACCGATGTGCTCTCACTTCATTACTTTTTTCCCTTTTAAAAACAAATTCTTACACTATTAGAAGTTTTCCAGTTCCTTGGCAAAAATGCAGCCTGCAGAAGGCTAGGTTCTAATCTTTGCTCCAGAAAATAAAAGGGGTGTGGTACAAAGAACAGAGCTGCCTAACATCTAACTCACTGAGTAAACCAAGGGATTTAAGATGGTCACTCAGACCCGGCCTTAGTAAATGATCTGTATATCTATGTACCTGAAAGCAACCAGCCACTCACAAGGTAACATTGTCCCCAAGTCCAGCACACTTCATGTCACCTCTAATTGCACCTACAGTGCAAGTTATTATTAGAACTTCCAGTGTGGAACTGTGACAGAACTGCTAAAAATTGAAAATATTTTTAAAAAATGGATTTCCTATCTGTGCCTTAAAACTTTGCTTGGTTTTACAGAAGTGTATGTTTTGTTTGGGTACACTTAGATTTATAACTGAAAAAGGAAAGATATGATGAAAGAAATTTTTGTTAAAATAGATAAATGAAAAAGAAAACAATTGTAGATGGAAAGAACAACTCATTTTAAGGGACAGGAGGAAGCAATAGAAAGTTTCTTCAAATAAAAGAAAAGTTAAAGGAAGGAATGAAAGGAGGAAAGAAAGAATAAGAATTTTGTTTTGTTAATTAAAAAAATAGTCAAGGACTCCCCTGGTGGTCCAGTAGTAAAGAATCCTTCTGCCAATGTAAAAGACATGAGTTTGATCCTTGGCCTGGGAAGATTTCATATGATACAGGGCAACTAAGTCCCTGGACCACAACTGCTGAGCCCGCGCTCTGGAGCCTGTGCCCCACAATAATAGAAACCACCACAATGAGAATCCCATGCACTGCAATGAAGAGTAGCCCCCCTCTCCACAACTAGAGAAAGCCCGTGTGCAGCAATGAAGCCTCAGTGCAAAAATAAATAAGTAAGTAAATAAATAAAACTTTAAAAAAAAAAGATAGTCAAGATTTCATGTTGGCTTCTATAGAGTGAAAATGACCATACTCTCCCTTGAGCATCACCTTTCACAGTCTCCGAACCTACAACTACAGAGTTTGCTTCCAGTCTTCCCTTCTCCTCACATTCATCCGCTAAAGCCACTGAAACCTATCCTTAAAGTGTCTTGCAAGTTCAGCCCTTCTCCATCCCACAGATACTGGTTCATGCTTTAGTCCTCATGGAGCAATGGATTGTGATGACTGCTCCGAATGGTACAGCTCCCAGGGGTCCATCCCTGTGCGACACCATCTCCACGCTCCCACCAGACTTCCCTGAATCCCTTGGTGTACCGTTTCCTCTCTCCTGTGAGCTCAGCTCACCTCTGAAGTCTCATCTCCCATCAGACCCTTCACAAGACACCAGCTTATGCTTCAGGCACAAGCAGGAAATAGTGGGCTCTGTGAGTCTGCCGCTCAGTAGAACAATCAAAAATTTATAAATATGAAAAAAATTATAAATATGGTACTTATTTATTCTGAATTGTTTCTATAGTGAATACTGTGATGCAACAACCAGATTCCTTGCCCCAACCACCTTCCCAGACGACTGTGCTCATTCCTCCAGCTGCTGGGAGCACGGGTTCATGGCTGAATCCCTCTCGAAAGGCACTGCCTCACCCAAGTGACATGCCCTCCCTGCCGGCAGCCCACATTTGATGACTGGTTGAAACAGGACAAAAACCCCTGTCCTCCTGCCTTGGCGGGGAGTAACTCTGAAGGGTCTCCCCAGCTCCAGGGCTTCCTGTGGGATAGGCTGAATTCTCTGTTGTGATTATATTAGTTCATCTTCTCTCTCTGCCCAAGCCTGCTTCCCTTACTTCCAGGGAGCACTTCTCAATAAATCTGCTAGGAAATCTGAGTTTCAGAGCTTGTTTCCAAAAAACCCAACCCAAAGCAATATATCTCTTTAAAGATTTTTTTGGAAATATTACTACTTTGTAAACAGTGACTTCAATTGTAATTAACGTTCATGCTAGACCATTAAACATTTTAAAGGTTCTGGTTTTGTTTTTTCCTTCAGAATGTTTAATTGGAAAGAAAGTACATCTATCTTTTTTTTAAGTGTATTAATTTCTATCCACTACCAGATATTGCTTAAAACACTGGAGCTGGAACTCTGAAATCTGGCTCTATCATTTCCCAGCTATGTAACTGCAGAAGGTTACACAGTCCCTCTTGATCACAATTTCCTCATCTGTAAATTGGGGATAGTAATAATAATACTAATATGTTACTTACTGGATTGTTGTGAAGATTAAATGAGTTGTCATATGGAAACCATTAAGAATGATGCCTAGCCGAAAATGAGTGCTTAAATTTATTAGGGTCACATTAGCTGCTATAACAGTTAAAACAATCCAATGACTCAAACATGGTAGATATCTCTTCCTCATTTATATAACATTCCAAGGTTTTTCTGGTCAATTTGGTAACTTTTCTCTACATGACTTTTCAAGGACCTACATTAATGGATTCTCAGTTACCTTCAGCACATGGCCTCTCCATTCCTTTAACCAGAAAAAGGGGAGAAACAGAGAGGAGTCTGTGAAAGAATCCCAGGGATCAGACCTGGAATTAGAGCTCCTTATTTCTACTCACTTTCTATTGGCTGGAACATAATCACGTGGCTACAGCCAACAGCAAAGGAACCTGGTAAATGTAGTCAGGAAATGGATGTTAGAATTGCCAATATCCACTGGGTCATCAAAAAAGCAAGAGAGTCCCAGGAAAACATCTATTTCTGCTTTATTGACTATGCCAAAGCCTTTGACTGTGTGGATCACAATAAACTGTGGAAAATTCTGAAAGAGATGGGAATACCAGACCACCTGACCTGCCTCTTGAGAAACCTATATGCAGGTCAGGAAGCAACAGTTAGAACTGGACATGGAACAACAGGCTGGTTCCAAATAGGAAAAGGAGTATGTCAAGGCTGTATATTGTCACCCTGCTTATTTAACTTATATACAGAGTACATCATGAGAAATGCTGGGCTGGAGGAAGCACAAGCTGGAATCAAGATTGCCAGGAGAAATATCAATAACCTCAGATATGGAGATGACCACTCTTATAGCAGAAAGTGAAGAAGAACTAAAGAGCACTTGACGAAAGTGAAAGAGGAGAGTGAAAAAGTTGGCTTAAAGCTCACATTCAGAAAACTTAGATCATTGGATCTGGTCCCATCACTTCATGGCAAATAGATGGGGAAACAGTGGAAACAGTGGCTGACTTTATTTTTCTGGGCTCCAAAATCACTGCAGATGGTGATTGCAGCCGTGAAATTAAAAGACACTTACTCCTTGGAAGGAAAGTTATGACCAACCTAGACAGCATATTAAAAAGCAGAGATATTACTTTGCCAACAAAGGTCCATCTAGGTTTTTCCAGTGGCCATGTATGGATGTGAGAGTTGGACTATAAAGGAAACTGAGCACAGAAGAATTGATGTTTTTGAATTGTGGTGTTGGAGAAGACTCTTGAGAGTTCCTTGGACTGCAAGGAGATCCAACCAGTCCATCCTAAAGGAGATCAATCCTGGGTGTTCATGTTGTCGAAGCTGAAACTCCAATACTTTGGCCACCTGATGCAAAGAGCTGACTCGTTGGAAAAGACCCTGATGCTGGGAGGGATTGGGGGTAGGAGGAGAAGGGGACGACAGAGGATGAGATGGCTGGATGGCATCACCAACTCAATGGACGTGAGTTTGAGTAAACTCCGGGAGTTGGTGATGGACAGGGAGGCCTGGCGTGCTGCAATTCATGGGGTCGCAAAGAGTCGTACACGACTGAGCAACTGAATTGAACTGAACTGACTGTGCAGCAAACTTTGTTAAATTAATGATTATTATTATCGCTCTCATTACTACCAATTTTCTTGCTTGGCTCTCATCTCTGATCTTCTGAAATAACATAATGGTCTCCTCACAGATATCCCTGCCTCCAGACTGTTCCATCGACTCATATCCTTTGTCCATACCAAACATGGAATTACTATCTAAAATCCAAGTCTGATCATGTCACTTACCCCCAAATGCCAGCTTTATACCCTTCTGCAGTTCCCTACTACTCAGGATCCTGTCAAAGCCCCTTCAGCTCCCTTATGATCCAATCACTCCACACCCCTTTGGTATCACCTCCAATCACTCCCCACCTTGCAGCAGGCATTCATGATTGGATACTGTGGAGACTCCAGTGAGTAGGCAGATAGAATCCTGCCCTATAGCATCTACATCTTAGCCAGGAAGCCAAACAACAACAAAACAAAACAAAACAAAATAAATATATAATAGTAGTAAAGAATACAGTGAAGAAAAGTAAAGGGGAAGGAAATTGAGAGTGGTAAGCTAAATAAATAGGTATAAAGAACATCTTAAATTTTACCCACAAGGGATAGTCATTCCATAGAGAAATATGCTGCAGACCTGATCTTCTGTATAATTACACACACCCATGTGTTCTGGTCGTTGACCTATATTTATGTTCCTTTGAACTTCTTTTATGACTGCTATTGAGGGAACTAATACAGAGCACTAAAGACTGCTTCAAGTGCTGTTTGTGGGATGTTGAGAGGATAATTTATTAATGCTCCACTGGGGAATGAGAATACAAAGGGCTCATTTCCCACCAGCACAACTTTCTTTGCTGAAAAATTCAACATAAAAATATTTAATAAAGTTAGATTTTACTCAAGGAATGTAAAACTGTTATTATTCTTTAAATTACCTGAACAATGTTACTTTAACCTTGATAACGTTAAAAATGTTTCCTTTGTTATGTTCCCATCAGCTTACTGATTTTAGGTTTTCAGTTGTAAAACATGTGAGGTTGAAGATTTTCTTGTAAATGCTGTTCATTTAATCAGGGTGAGCCTATCCCACCTGATTAGATTAGATCATCCTTCTACATTGCTGCTCTCTCATCTTAGCACGTCTTCCAAAGCATGGCCCAAGATGGCTGCTTTAGCTTCAGCTATTATACTTACATCCCAGCCATCAGAAAAATAAACAGGTAAAGAAGGGTATGTGCCTGATGGTAGAGAGAATAATGATCTGCTAAAGATACCCATGTGCCAATCCCTAAAACCCATAAATATCTTACTTAATATGGAAAAAAGGGACTTTACAGTTGTGATTAAGTTAAGGATCTTGAGATAGGGAGATTATTCTAGATTATCCAGGTGGCAGTTATAGACATCTGACAAAAGGGTCAGAGTCAGAGAAGATGTGTCAGGGAAAGCAGAGGTCAGTGTGATATAAGGAAGTGGCCCTCAGCCAAGAAATGCATGTAGGCTGTACAATCTGGAAAAGGCAGAGAAACAGATTCTTTTCTTAGAGACTCTAAAAGAAACATAACTTGACTCCAGAATTGCAAGATAAACAATTCATGTTATTTCAAGCCACTAATTTTATGACAATTTGTTACAGCAGCAATGGGAAACTAATACCTTAAGTTACAATGAAGTAGATAAAAATGGATAATGGGGCACACAATTAGCATGTTCTGCCACAATGTTTTTCTTTTTAAAAATGGAAATATACATTCCAAAGGATATAGGTTAATTATGCTTTACTACACATTTTTGGTTTCAAAAATGGAACTTCAATCTCAATTCTAGCTAATTTAAGGTTAGGCAAGAGGAAAACAGGTTTGTTTACAATATATTTGAATGACTCACTCTATTAAGGAAGAAATAAAGGATACCTTGTATATCCATAGGGCCTGTAACCAGGGCCATGTCTGGCATCAGCTACCACCCTCCCTACCCTCTCTTTCCTCTGCTTTTCTCTGTTCCAGTTCATTCTCTTTTACTTAAGATGGACCTTATTCATAAGCTGAGGTAAAGGCAGTGATCATCTCTGGGTCATTCGGTCCAACTTAAAGACTTTCACGTGGTCATTCATTCATTAATCAAGTATTTATTGAGCCCCTGCCATGTGCCAGGCCCATTAACAAGACAGACAAGTCCCTGATCTCACCCTGGTAGCTGATACAGATAATAAACAAATACCGAGACAAGATCCTTAGAGGTCGTAACAGGAATGACGATGGAAAGGAAAAGAGAAATGAAACAGTAGACTGGTGGTAGGGGAGGTTTATCTGAGGAGTTGATATCTGAAGCCCCAAAGATAAATAGTGCACACATAAGCCTGACCCAGGGGACAGGAGAGACTCCATGACGACTTCTTGAAGCAGCCAACAGACGGGAGGCCAGAATACCTGGTGCCAAGTGAGCAGACAAGGACAGAAAGAAATGAAGCTAGATGCTAAATCCAATAGAGCCTCATGGATACATCTTGGTTTTCCTAGGAGAGTCCCTGTCACACCTGTTTTCTCACTATAAATATTCAGAAAATCCCAGTATGGATTATGAATTGCACAGTCACTCTACATATGGGCTACAAAAGCCAGGATTTATTTCTAAGAGAAATGGGAAGACATTGAAAAGCTTTAAGTAGGGCAGTTCTTTGGTCTGATTGTATTTCATATCACTGGAAACCGGATAATGAGTTAATCAATGCAATAAGTTGAATATGTCTACATTTGGAGCATTGACTTTTTTTTTTCTTTAATAAAAGAAATCAATATTGAAATAAAAATAGGTAAAATTTGTGATCGAGCATAAGGCATAGATAAAGCCTCGTCATCCTCATCTAACACTTAGACCTCAATACCACCATCCTTTTTATTATTCTTTTCATTTCTCTTAAACTCAGAAGCATTTTCTGAGGCAGAACATAGCTCCAGCTTTCTGGGTCTCATGGCAACTTGGCAGCACAATGCTTCTAGGCTAAAATCCCAGCTTCCATGGATTCATGCAGTTTCAGCCACAAATATTTACCTTGCCTGGCTCCTGGAGCTAATTAAAGGGGCAGGGCTCTGTTCCTCTGGGCTCTCCCTTAAACTGCTGTCAGAGACAGAAGTAGCTGCAGGACAAGAACGGTAGCCCCATAATTCATCTTTGCATCTACACAGCAACTTCCTCACAAATGTCCCCTTCAAATCAGGAAAAGGGGTTGTGGCCATGCCCTGCGCTTGCCACTTTCCTACTGGACTTGAAGTTGCATCTCTGTATAATGATTTCTCCTGGAAACTGAAGTTATCTTTTAGTAACATATCTGTCCTACAGCTGCTTCTGTAAGAGAGACTCTCAGGATCAAATGTTAAGCTTATTATACATATTAGAACAGTGTTTCACTGCATATTTTAATTTTTATCATAAAAATGATACAAGCTTACTCTAAAAAAATTCAAAAAGGAAAGGTGGGAATTGAGGAGCAACTTTTTCCTTCTCTCCTCCCTCAGTCCCTGTCACTGACCCAATGAATGCCCTTCCTCTGTCAATCTCTATCAGTTTCCATTATTTTCTATACATATACAAGCAAATGGAGAAAAATACATTAGCATTTAAAATAGGTGACCCTAAAAGCTTGAAAGTGATTTCATGATAACAAACAAGTCTAGATTTGATAAACCATGAAATGGAATCAAATCCCAGTTCCCTGGCAGGAACTGAAGGCTCGGCCCTTCCTGCAAAGTTGAATAGCTGGGTTAATCCTGGTTATGATTCACAACAGATTCAAGAACCCATATTCAAGTTGCCAGGCCCAGGTAGAAATTAGAACATGAGGTGAAAACATTGAAAACTCTGAAAACACTCAGAGCTTGAACAGAAGAGAAAAAAGACATAGAAAATAGTCTGTCTATTGAGAGATGAATGGATAAATAAAATGTGGTGTATACATATGACGGAATATTACTCAGTTTAAAAAAAAGAAGGAAATCTTACTATTTGCAACAACATGGATAGACCTGGAAGACATCATGCCAAGTGAATAAGTCAATCATAGCAGGACAAATATCCCCATGATCCTACTTACATTGTCAAACTTATATAAGCAGGAAAAAAAAAAAGTGGAAGTTGTCAGGGGAAGAGGGCAAGGGGAATTGGGGAGAACTTCAACAGATATAAAGTTACAGTTAGAAAAATGAATAAGATCTAGAGATCTGGCTATACAACACACTGCCTATAGGTAACACTATGGAATTACGCATTTGAAAATTTGCTAAGAGCGAAGATCTAGTTAAGTGTTCTTACAACAAAAACAACAAAAGCAAAGGAACCTAAGGAAAATTGTGGAGTTGTTTATAACCTTGATTGTGGTGGTAGTATCAACAGTCCAGTTCAGTCCCTCAGTCATATCTGACCTCTCTGTGACCCCATGGACTGCAGCACACCCGGCCTCCCTGTCTATTGCCAACTCCCGGAGTTTACTCAAACTCATGTCCATTGAGTCGGTGATGCCATCCAGCCATCATCCTCTGTCATCCCCTTCTCCTCCTGCCTTTAATCTTTCCCAGCATCAGGGTCTTTTCAAATGAGTCAGTTCTTCCCACCAGGTGGCCAAAGTATTGGAGTTTCAGCCTTAGCATCAGTCCTTCCAATGAATATTCAGGACTGATTTCCTTTAGGATTGACTGGTCGGATCTCTTTGCATTCCAAGGGACTCTCAAGAGTCTTCTCCAACACCATAGTTTAAAAGCATCAATTCTTCAGCGCTGAGCTTTCCTTATGGTCCCAACTCTCACATCCATACAGGACTACTAGAAAAACCATAGCTTTGATTAGATGGACCTTTGTTGGCAAAGTAATGTCTCTGCTTTTTAATATGCTGTCTAGGTTGGTCATAACTTTTCTTCTAAGGAGCAAATGTCTTTTAATTTCATGGCTGCAGTCACCATCTGTGGTGATTTTGAAGCCCAGAAAAATAAAGTCAGCCACTGTTTCCACTGTTTCCCCATCTATTTGCCATGAAGTGATGGGACCAGATGCCATGATCTTCGTTTTCTGAATGTTGAGTTTTAACCCAACTTTTTCACTCTCCTCTTTGACTTTCGTCAAGAGGCTCTTTAGTTCTTCTTTGCTTTCTGCCATAAGGGTGGTATCATCTGCATATCTGAGGTTATTGATATTTCTCCCAGCAATCATGATTCTAGCTTGTGCTTCACCCAGCCAGCATTTCTCATGCTGTACTCTGCATATAAGTTAAATAAGCAGGGTGACAATATACAGCTTTGCCGTACTCCTTTTCCTATTTGGAACCAGTCTGTTGTTCCATGTCCAGTTCTAACTGTTGATTCCTGACCCACATACAGATTTCTCAAGAGGCAGGTCAGGTGGTCTGGTATTCCCACCTCTTCAAGAATTTTCCAGAGTTTGTTGTGGTCCACACAGTCAAAGGCTTTGGCAGAGTCAATAAAGCAGAAATAGATGTTTTTCTGGAACTCTCTTGCTTTTTCAATGATCCAACATATGTTGGCAATTTGATCTCTGATTCCTCTGCCTTTTCTAAATCCAGCTTGAGCATCTGGAAGTTCACGGTTCACATACTGTTCAAGCCTGGCTTGGAGAATTTTGAGCATTGCTTTACTAGCGTGTGAGATGAGTGCAATTGTGCTGTAGTCTGAGCATTCTTTGGCATTGCCTTTCTTTGGGATTGGAATGAAAACTGACCTTTTCCAGTCCTGTGGCCACTGCTGAGTTTTCCACATTTGCTGGCATATTGAAGGCAGCACTTTCACAGCATCTTTAGGAGTTGAAATAGCTCAACTGGAATTCCATCACCTCCACTAGCTTTGTTCTTAGTGATGTTTCCTAAGGCCCACTTGACTTTTCATTCCAGGATGTCTGGCTCTAGGTGAGTGACTATACCATCGTGATTATCTGGTCATGAAGATCTTTTTTGTGTAGTTCTTCTGTGTATTCTTGCCACCTCTTCTTAATATCTTCTGCTTCTGTTAGGTCCATACCATTTCTGTCCTTTATTGTGTCCATCTTGGCATGAAATGTTCCCTTGATATCTCTAATCTTCTTGAAGAGATCTCTTTCCCATTCTTTTGTTTCCCTCTATTTCTTTGCATTGATCACTGAGGAAGGCTTTCTTATCTCTCCTTATTCTTTGGAACTCTGCATTCAAATGGGAATATCTTTCCTTTTCTCCTTTGCCTTTCACTTCTCTTCTATTCACAGCTATTTGTAAGGCCTCCCCAGACAACCATTTTGCCTTTTTGCATTTCTTTTTCTTGAGGATGATCTTGATCCCTGCCTCCTGTACAATGTCACAAACCTCCATCCATAGTTCTTCAGGCACTCTATCTATCAGACCTAATCCCTTGAATCTATTTTTCACCTCCACTGTATAATCATAAGGGATTTGATTTAGATCATACCTGAATGGTCTAGTGGTTTTCCCTACTTTCTTCAGTTTAAGTCTGAATTTGGCAATAAGGAGTTCATGATCTGAGCCACAGTCAGCTCCCAGTCTTGTTTTTGCTGACTGTGTAGAGCTTCTCCATCTTTCGACATGCATATGTCCAAATTTATCAAATTGTATACATTAATGTGTGCCTTTTTGGTATATCAATTATACCTCAATAAAGTTGTAAAAGTAAATAAACAAAAGAAATATCAAGCTCATGTAACAGGGAGGAAGTATGTTTTTGCCTTTACCAAGGAGAATTTGGGGAAAGATTCCCATTCCCAAATTACTCCCTGAAATGGACAACCTACATTAACTTGACAAAATAGTGTTCAACATTCTTAATAATTTCAAGTTTTATAAAATAAATGTGTACAAAATAAAGTCCATTCCCACTTATTTGTACTTCTTGTTTTCTTAAAAAATGTGAAGCAGTATTAAATTTTAACAAATGATTTTTGTTGCCTCTTTTAAGATAATTATGTGCTTTTTCTCTTATAATTTGTTAATGTGGTAAATCTTACTAATAGATTTCCCTAACATTAGACCATCCTTGTTTTGGGGGGATAAACCCAATTTGGTCATACTGTATTATTAGTTTTGTGGGGTTTGGTTTGGTTTTGTTAATTTTTTTTTTTTTTTTTTGGTTTTGTTAATTTTTTAAAGCAATTTTTGGTAGTGCCATCGTGGCATGTAGGATCTTAGTTCTCCAACCAGGGAATTGAACCCACAACCTCTGAATTGGAAGCACAGAATGTTAACCACTGGCCTGCCAGGGAAGTCCCTGGTTTTGTGGGGTTTTTTTTGTTTGTTTATTTTGGTTTGTTTTTTCCCAAATTTTATTTATACCTTTATATTTAGAAATGAAGTTGGTTTACAGTTTTCCCTATTATTTTTGTTTTATTTTGGATTCAAGTTTTTGCCAATCTAATAAAATGAGTTTTGGGGTTCTTTTCATACTCTATTTATATCTGTGAAACAGTTTCTAGAGATTGGAACTCTACACTCCTTAGAAATTTGGTAAGACTCATCTGTAAGAAACTACTCATATCTTAATAAGTAATTTGTGTAGATTTAATCAGGGATTTAATGTCTTTCAAAGTCACAGGATTTAGGTCATTTATTTCTTATTGAATCAGTTTTAACTGATTATAGTTTTTCTAGAAAATTGACTATTTTGCATATCCCAGTTAATTGACATAAAGTTGTACATGATTGCTCCTTGTTACCTTTCTTAATTTCTGGTATATTTGTGATTCTGTTGCTTTCCAATTTCTAATTTCAGTACTGTTTTGGATATCTTTTGTATGTAAAGCCACACTGAGACTGGCCATAGGGAAGCCCAGTTTTAAATGTGTTGTTATAGACAATGCTTACAATAGTCCGGAGTTTGAAGTTGGAATAGAAATAGAAATGCCACTAGAACTGCTCCCTTATAACTTCTGTCTCTAATTCCTCCCATTTGAGTCACATAACCTGTACGCCTATACATACCCCTTAGAAATTTGTTCTTTTAAGGAAACATAAAGTGGCGGTATTCTATTTTGTCTAATTGCTCAGCCCATTCAAAAAACAGAAGACAATAAGATATCTCTCCTGAAATACGTCTTTTCCAGTTTCAGTATCCGCAGTTTTTCTAATAGTTACTCAAATACCCTGGATCTCAAGCTCTTCACCAGCTCTCTCCTTCTAGTGATCCAGCCCAGTGCCCCAGCATCTTAACCAAGTAGGATGAGTCCAGTAGACTGGACCCTTCCATGAGTGTTTCCTAAAATTCATTGACTTCTGCTTGCTCCATCGCATTATTGACTCATGTTAATTTTGCAGTCTACCAAACATTTGGGTCTTTTTTGCATATGCTATTGAGGGCTCTTTATTCCCAAACATATACGAGAAGGACTTCTTCATTATGTAATTCCCTAGTCTGTAGACTTATAGAGAGAATTTGAAACATGTCTGGGCTATAATCAAGCATCCTCATAGGTGAGGACAGAGGAGCAAACAGGCAGTTCTTCACTCGGCAATCTAGAGGAAGAGCTCTCTATCTATGACGGAAGACATGTCAGCTGGGTCCTACCACAGTCCAATTGCCAAGAACAGGACAGGAAAAAGAATGACTATTTATTGAGAACCTAGAGTATCAAATCTATGTTAGGTGCTTTGTATCTGTTATCTCACATAGAGAGCTTTAGTCCACAAAACAACAGTAGATCAAGGTGGAGCATGAGTAAATGAAGATTCGGGTAAGCAAATGCCAGATAAAATCATCCCCATTTTATTTATGAGGAAACCAATGCTAGGAGCATGATTTGCCCAAAATGACACAGCCAAAAAGCAATGGGACCTTATTTGACTTAAAAATTCATGTTATTTCTTCTACATTGTGAACAGATGCAGTAGGGGGAGCAAGGGCACTTGTGCAATGCTTAACAAAGGATTTTCACCTACATTAACTCTTGACTCGATCTTCATAACATCTTCATGTGATAGGCAGAGCATGTGATACAATCTTTATTTCACAGGTAAAGATATCAGTGCTCAGAGAATCAAGCGACCTACCCAAGGTCACCCAGCTTGACAATGAGGTTGCAGAGTAGACCTTGACCCCAGGCTCTCCCGACAACAAGCACAGTGCAAACACCTCTCTGGGGGCTGGCGTGGGGAAGGAGGGCAGCAGGGAATGGGGCAAGTGCTGATGACCAGTGTGGAAGTAGGGATGGGGAAAGCTCAAACTCTAACCTCACCAAGAAGCTACAATGCTCTGTTATTATTTTTTAATCATCTTGAGCCTTCAAGAGACATTTGACCTTTCAAGGTCATTTGACCTTTCTTTCTCTGACCAAGAAGCAGAACAGCTTAGGACAGATAACTTCACTGTTTCTTCCACGTGAGAATGAGGCTGCCATTTGCCATCAATGACATTGGTGCAGTAGGTTCTTGTGGAGAAGGAGGCTGAAAAGCCAGAGCCCAGTGAACATATTGGCCTTTGATTTCTTCAGTAAAGTCAGAATCTTTAAAAAAAAAAGAAAAATACTGAAAATGAATCAAATGTGTTCATGTCCTAATCCATTAGGACAGGTAGAAGACAGGTAGATTTAACATCAGTCAGCTATCCATGGAACATTTGATTTACCAGTTATTTCAGTTCAATGCAGTCACTTAGTCGTGTCCGACGTTTTGCAACCCCATGGAATGCAGCACACAAGGCCTCCCTGTCCATCACCAACTCCCAGAGCTTGTTCAGACTCATGTCTGTTGAGTTGGTGATGCCATCCAACCATCTCATCCTCTGTCATCCCCTTCTCCTCCTGCCTTCAGTCTTTCCCAGCATCAGGGTCTTTTCCAATGATTCAGGTCTTCACATCGGTTGGCCAAAGTATTGGAGCTTCAGCTTTAGCATCAGTCCTTCCAATGAATATTCAGGACTGATTTCCTTTAGGATTGACTGGCTTGATCTCCTTGCAGTCCAAGGGAATCTCAAGAGTCTTCTCCAACACCACAGTTTGAAAACATCAATTCTTCGGCGCTGAGCTTTCTTTATTCCAACTCTCACATCCACACATGACTACTGGAAAAACCATAGCTTTGACTAGATGGACCTTTGTTGGTAGAGTAATGTCTCTGCTTTTTAATATGCTGTCTAGGTTGGTCATAAGTTTTCTTCTAAGGAGCAAGTGTCTTTTAATCTCATGGCTGCAATCACCATCTGCAGTGATTTTGGGGCCCAAGAAAATAGTCTGTCACTGTTTCCATTGTTTCCCCATCTATTTGCCATGAAGTGATGGGACCGGATGCCATGATCTTAGTTTTTTAAATGTTGAGTTTTAACCCAACTTTTTCACTCTCCTCTTTCACTTTCACCAAGAGGCTCTTTAATTTCTCTTTTCTTTCTGCCAGAAGGGTGGTGTCATATCTGCATATCTGAGGTTATTGATATTTCTCCCTGCAATCTTGATTCCAGTTTGCAGGGGGAAAAAAGTTATTTAAACTTCACTTAAGTCAAACACCAGCTTATTCAGACCTGCAAAATAAAGGCTTTTCCGGTTAGTTGGCAATTTATGGTCTGATTACTGGTTCACATAGGGACTGAACTGAAAGCAAATCACCCCATGAGGGAAATTCTCTTTTTTGTGATACCAACAATGCAGTCTATTGCTCTCTTTCAAGCCTGACTGAGAAACTTTCTCCTGGAGAATAGGAAACGACCGTGGGGAATCTATATGCCAACAAGCAAACCAGCATTCTTCACCTGTCAACAAGTGGTGGACACATGCTTTCACCATGGCGCTCAAGTAAGATCCTCAGAATTTATCCCCGCAACCAAGACATTAAGAAATCTGGGAGCAGACTTTGAGCTTTACCAGGGCCTTCCAAGCCTGCCTGTGGCTCAAATTCACCACCCAAGCACCTTAAAAGAATATACATATGCCTGGACTCCTCCAAGAAAGGATTCTGCTACAGAGAAATATGTTTAAACTACACGATGAGTATACCATGTCAACATTTCAGCAAAATCCAGACTGAAAAAGAGATGAAGGGGGAACTTGTACATTCAAAGAAAAGTAAGAGATACTGCTACTAATGTGATGTTTGAACTTAGCTGATTCCCATTTCAAATGAACACAAACCAGGTAAAAACAACAAACAAAAACACAAGAAAATTTGGGCCATTTGGAAGATGATTGAAATTTTGAACACTGATTGGGTATATGATTTATTACTCTTCCTCTTGAGATATAATAATAATATTGTGGTCGTTTTTTACGAAAAATACTTTACATTGTAAAGATAAAATAACATGTTCTCTAGAATATGCTTCAAATAAGGGAGGAGTGAGTAGAAACATAGATGAGGCAGGGCTGGTGATTAATTCATAATTAAATGCTCATTTTCATGAGGATAAAGGAGGTTCACTATGCTTTTTGGTCTACTTCAGTATATTTTTGAAACTTTCCATAATAAAAAAGTAATCTCCTAGGTTTGTGAACTGTTCTATTTCTTGTCACACACAGCTTAACACATATAATGTGCCACCCTGTTCTAACGTGAATTCAATGTTCACTCCCCAGAACAGAAGAAAAGGGAAGTGGGAGCATGGCACTTTGGTACTGGGCGCAGACACAAGCTCCAGCGTTTCATGTAAGGTTTTTCCTGGTTCTAGACTGAGGTATGTAGGAGAGCTGTTGCTACATTAGATCAGTCTGGTTACCTCTAAAAGACTAGTTTCCTCTTCTTCTGAGCTACAGCAGTCTGGTGTTTTTTCTTTTCTTTTCTTTTAGGTAAGAAGTGGAGTTATTCAGATCCAGAGAGACGCACACTCCACAGACAGAAGTGGGCCTTCGCAGAGGATGAGCGCTGTGTTTTTCCTTCATAGACTGCCATGCCTACAGGACTACATGTGTGTGCACTTGTGTGTGAGTGCCTTGGGCCACCAAGTACCTTTGGGCGGGTTGTGCACTGCACAAGAGTATCACATTTAAGGGGACACCCTTCATAGCGTCAACATTGTGGATTTATATTTGTAGTATGATAACTATCTTGGAAATGGTAATAAAATTTTCTAACAAAATCAGTACATTTCATAACAGCCCCAACTTTCCAACAGATGGAAGCAAAATTGTCTTACGGCAGGTACATCTTTTCTAATTACGGACTCACTGTATGGGCTAGCAGTGGACTTGAACTGCTTGACTTCCTGACTTTGAATTCCTTCCCCACAAACCACTCACTGACTTTATAATCTTCACAAGTTACTGAATAGCCCTGAGCCCAAATTTATTCATCTGTAAAATGGGATGATTATATTGAGAGCATTATTCAAAGCATTAAATGTATGTGAAACAGTGTATAGGAGGCCCTCAATAAGTATTAAAGATCAACTCCTATCATGTTATTCATACTTATTCTAATTTCGTGGGTGTAAATGTGTATAGACATGTCTATTGTGTCATTCATAAACTCAGTGAACAAATTGCTCCAATGGACTTCAGAAAGACTATATCCACAATTTCACTACCCTATTTTTAAAAAAGGACATTTACTCAAACCATCAAATTTTAAAAAATGCCATAAAGCTCAAGGTCCCAGAAAACAATCAGAGTTTATAAGCCTTTATGCACACAGGAGCTGTGTGTATATGCTGATCAGGAGCTCTCAGAAGAAAAAGCCTGGGTTTTTTCCATCCTTCTAACTACTTGACCAGTAAGCCAGCAATGGGAAAAAATCCAGTGGGAGTTGCCAGCCACAAAAGGGGTATTACCCCATAGGCAGAATAGAGTCAAAATGCTTCAAGAGGTTAAAAGTCTATTTTTAAAAGGAAAGAACACAGAGTATGCCTTTAACTTGGTGTTAAAAATAAACTCAGCTGCCTCCTCTACACTTCCCACCTCCTCCCACTGTCCTCCCATACCCTGCACTGCCCCACATGAAAGAGAGAGCTTGTGTTTCATTTCGTTTCTTCTCATGAGTTTTTCTTTTTCATTTTCTTTTTTTTTCCAATTCTTAGCCAAACATGGGCTACTTGATTTTCAGTTCAACAAAACAAGTCTCATTCTCTCTCCAAATTTCCTCAGGAACTATCCCTGCCCACCCACCCCGCTCAGAAAGCACACTGGATTATAATCCAGAATTAACCATGTGCAGGGCTGTGTAAAAACTCCACACAGATTAGCAAAATGGAGTCCTGCCAGCTCTCTCCTAAGCCTGGTAAGTGTCTATAGGGCAGGAGTGTGGGGGGTGGGTCATTTAGACAAGACGGCCCTACACTGAACACTGTTTAATATTGGAGTTTTAGCACAGACTTTTCCTGAGGCATGGTTATCCTTGCAAACACTGCTTTGCTGAGTTGGTTTCAATAAATTCCATTTAACAATCACAGAAATCCTATAGATCAGATGTGCCAGGTTTTTTTCCATAAAAGACCTAATCGATACAGCAGAAAAGCTGCTATCTAGAATGAACAATCTGGATTTCTTATTGCCTGTAGATGGTAGACAGATTTCAAGACCCCAGTGGGAAGCAAAAGTGTTGGAGAACAAAGAGACACAGGTCTGGGTACTATACTGTCACTGTGGAGGGGAGGCTGAGAGATGAAGGGATCGCTGCGAACTTGTTTACCTACAAGAGATTTAGGGGAAAAAAAGACAGCCCATAGTCATGGGAAAAGCAACAGAATTCATTTTAGGAAATAATGTTAGAGTCTCAGCTCAGTCTCCAACCTGAAGGGTTGTCTCAGACAAGCCTCTCTGCAACTTTTCACAAAATGAGATCCCCGCCTTCTTAGATCTATTCTTTAATAGAAACATACAACTGTTAAATTACCTATAATATGAATAAAATATGTATCAAGGATGTAATGTACAACATGATTAATATAATTAACACTGCTGTATGTTACATATGAAAGTTGTTAGAGAGTAAATCCTAAGAGCTCTCATCACAAGGAAAACAAATTTTTTTTCTTTTATTTTGAATCTACATGAGATGATGAGTGTTCACTAGACTTACTATGGTAATCATTTTATGATGTGCATAAGTTAAGTCATTTCACTGTACATCTTAAATTTACACAATTCTATATGTCAACTATATCTCAATAAAACCGAAAGAAAAAATTAAAAAATGAAAAATATTATATCAGAAAATTTAAAAAGTCTAACAATCCCAGCACAAAGATACCCTTAAGCAAACATTGTTCAAATTTAATGAAGTGATTTTGATGTATGTCTGGAAAGTTAGAAGGGAAATTTCATCAGTGAAGGTGGCGTTTGAGCCATTGTTTTTCATTTCTCACAAAAGGAAAGCACCCTAGTGCAATAGCATACCTGGGGCACTAGCAGTAACCAAGTATGCCTTGAAAACAGAGCAAGCGCAGGATCCTCAGCCTCCAGGGCATTGCAGGCTCTAGCGAAGGGTCTTCTCTCCATGTGCTCAAGACTTATCTGAGAACCAACAAAGACTTTGTTTTCACTGGATGTCTATGCACCTATTTTTCAAATATATATAGACTTGTTGTGATTGCTAAGTCACTTCAGTCGTGTCTGACTCTGTGAAACCCCATAAACGGCAGCCCACCAGGCTCCTCTGTCCCTGGGGTTCTCCAGGCAAAAATACTGGAGTGGATTGCCACTTCCTTCTCCATGGATGCGATTAGTCAAATACAATTCTACTCAGTTCAGTTCAGTCGCTCAGTCATGTCCAACTCCTTGCCAACCCATGGACTACAGCGCACCAGGCTTCCCTGTCCATCACCAACTCTCAGAGCCCACTCAAACTCATGTCCATCGAGTCAGTGATGCCATCCAACCATCTCATCCTCTGTTGTCCCCTTCTCCTCCTGCCTTCAATCTTTCCCAGAATCATGGTCTTTTCCAATGAGTCAGTTCTTCGAATCAGGTGGCCAAATTTATTAATTTTATTTTTATATATGCATTAATAAAATATAAATTCATTTTTAAACAAATTCAAAGTCAATCTGATTTTTAATATATAATTCTTTCTTTGTCTTTTTTTTTTTTAGCACTGACCATCGCAGAGTTATGTGTATTAATCTACTTGCTCAAACTGTTCCCTTTCCTTGATCTCTACTGTATGCTGTGCTGTGCTGGGCTTAGTCATTCAGTCGTGTCTGACTCTTTGTGACCCCATGGACTGTAGCCTGCCAGGCTCCTCTGTCCATGGAATTCTCCAGGCAAGAATACTGGAGTGGGTTGCCATGCCCTCTGCCAGGGGATCTGCCCAACCTAGGGGTCAAACCCAGGTCTCCTGCATTGCAGGCAGATCCTTTACTGTCTGAGCCATGAGGGAAGCCCAAGAATACTGGAGTGGGTAGCCTATCCCTTCTCCAGGGGATGTTCCTGACCCAGGAATCGAACCGGGTCTCCTGCATTGCAGGGGGATTCTTTACCAGCTGAGCTACCAGGGAAGCCCCTCTCTTCTGTATACCATGCCTATATTTTACAAGAGTAAAAGCCAAAATACAACAAATGTAATAGCTAGGAATGAGTTTAACAAGCCAATATTAAAACATCCATACTACCTTGCCTTTGGTACCTCTCATTCTGGCAAACACTGTTTCTTTAGTCACTTATCATTTCTGATGACTCTTTTAAATGAGTATCTGATTTTATTTGTATGTATTTTTGAGACATAACTGACATATAACATTATGTTCATTTTAGGTGTTCAACATAATGATATTTGTATATATTACAAAATGATTACCACAATAAATCTAGTTAACAACCATCACCACACATCATTACAAATATTTTTTCTAGCGATGAGACTTTTAAGATCTACTCTCTTAGCAACTTTCACACATACAATTTGAAAGTTAACCATGTGGGTTGATTGTTAACCACAGTCACCATGCTATACATCACATCCCTAGGAATTATTTCTCTTACGACTGGAAGTTTTTCACCTTTTGACCCTTTTCACCCATTTTACTCACCTCCCATCCTCGGCCTCAGGCAACCGCTCAACATATATTTCTTAATCAGTTAATTCTAAGATTACAAATCTCAGCTAGAAGCCACACATTTTAATATTTAGCTTTTTGCCTTAAAAAAGTAAAAGTGAAAGTCGCTCAGTTGTGTCCAACTCTTTGCAACCCCATGGACTAGACAGTCCATGGAATTCTCTAGGCCAGAATACTGGAGTGGTTGCCTTTCCCTTCTCCAGGGTATCTGTCGAACCCAGGTCTCCCACATTCCAGTAAGATTCTTTACCACCTGAGCCACAAGGGAAGCCCAGGCTTCTGCTAAACCCATTCATTCTAGAAATTAATGGGACGTTGACGCACGTCAGTAATTTAAAGTGCTCTGCTAAAACAGTAAGAGAGGAATCAAGTCTATGATAAAAAACATTTGAGTTGGTGACTATTTATTTATGTTGTTCCTGGAAGGACTGGGGGTGGCTTACAAAGATGCAATTATGCAATTACAAAGACGAAAGATACATTCAGCAATATACAAGCCATAAAACATAAGTTGAAGAAAAGAAGGCAAAGAAAATGGGATAGAAAATGAGTCGCAGTGGTGAGGTTAGGACATGAAAGGTGGGCTGTGAAATCCTACAGGCCTCCAAGAGCTGAAAGGCCGGTCCAGGCTCTGCCCTTTATAAGCAGCCAAAGGAAAAAGGGAACCATCAGTAAGCACATAATTTATATTATTTGTTTGATAAAAACACAATGGCTTCTCAGAAGAAGCCCAACTGTTTCAACTGGTGAGATGACCAGCTTCGAGAAAGGGCAACATCCCCAAAGCATACTTGTTGCAAACAAATAAAAAAATTAGTTTTAGTCCATGTCCTCAGGCCAACTCAAATGTTTTTTTTATCATAGACTTGATTCCTCTCTTCTGTTTTAGCAGAGCACTTTAAATTACTGACGTGCGTCAACGTCCCATTAATTTCTAGAATGAATGCGTTTAGCAGAAGCTTGGGCTTCTCTGTCCATGGGGATTCTCTAGGCAAGAATACTGGAGTGGGTCGCCATGCCCTCCTCCAGGGGATCTTCCTGGGATCTTCCCTTCCAACCCAGGGATTGAACCCAGGTCTCTGTGCATTGCAGGTGGATTCTTTACCATCTGAGCCACCAGGGACGCCCAACACTTGATGTGAATTATCTTTGCCGTCTTCTCTATGTAGGGAAACAGGCAGAGCAATTTGCTCCCAATGTGTACCAACTCAATAACTGAATTAAAAACAGAAATAATTTGTCCTAGAGAGATGTAACTCTCAGTCCCACCTTACCTTCAGATGGGCAGTTCTCAGCTTTTGATCTGAAATGGCCTCAAGAGTTTCCAACGGTGAGCTTTTACCCTGTTCATTTTCTCTTACATCCTCCCGCTGCGGTCTTCCCCATCCCGACTCAGCTTTGTTCACTCGGAGTACTCATGTAGCACTTCCTCGTGTGCTATATGGAAATTATAATTGTGAAATTAAATGAATGAATACAGCTAAACTGTTTGACTGGACTGTGACTGATACACTTGGTGCTTCAACTTCTTGTTCTGCTAAAAGGAAATTATAATTGCGCCTCAGGGGGCTGTTGTGAAACTAAATGAGTGAATGTATTTAAAGTGCTCAGGACACAGCCTCACACATGGTAAGTGTCAGCTGCTCTGCAACACAGAGCCAAGGTACCAAAATCCCTTTCGAGGATCTCAGGGAGGAGACCCCGAGGCTTTAAAGGATGAGCAGGTGTAAACCAGCTAGAGAGAAGGGGGAGAGTGCTCCAGGCAAAGGGATCAGGCAGCTCAGAGGCTGAGAGGTGAAAGAGAGCAGATATCTTTCCAAAAGCCAGAAAAAGGAAGAGGTTCAGAAAGACTGGATTGTGTGGACAATACAAGGGGAAGGGAGGGAGTGTGGGGAGAAGGATGAGGCTGGAGAGAACAGAGCCCAGGGTGGGCCTTTAAAGACATGTTGTGTGCATGCTTAGTCACTCAGTGATGTCCAATTCTTTGTGACCCCATGGACTGTAGCCCACCAGCCTCCTCTTTCCATGGGATTTTTCAAGTAAGAATATAGGAGTTGGTTGTCATGTCCTTCCCCAGGGGATATTCCTGACCCAGGGGTCAAACCTGCATCGCCTGTGATGCAGGCAGATTCTTTACCTGTTAAGCCATTGGGGAAACACTAAGACATGTTGAAGAGTGTTAAATTAGTTAAACTCAGAGTCTGTTAGACTGAGGTAGCTCTAAAGGTGGTTGATCTATACAAGCAAACCAAAAATCTAAGTTTGAAAATTTCTCAAGGTTAAGAAATCCAAACCTAAGGAGGACCAATCACAAACAGCCAATAAGACTTTAAGCTGTGGCCAATGACAGAATCTCCTTTCTTTGCTTCCATACCTTCACAATAGGTCTTTCCCCTGGCTCCTGTGTGCAGAACACTCCTAGCCACTTCTGGTTTGGAGTGGCCTGATTCAAATTGACTTTTTCTCAAATAAACTCTAAAACTCTTTAATATGCCTCACTTTATCCTTTAACAGGAGTTTAGGCTTTGACCTGAGGATGGTAGGACACAATTCCAGCATTTTATTTAGCAGAATGCCAACAATGAATTTATGTGTCAGAGATTTCTTTTGTTGCAATATGGGAAATATATGGGGTAGGAAGGAGAAAAGAAAGAAAGGCAGAAAGGGCCATTAGGCCATTGCATATGTCCAGGAAAGCGGCAATATCTTAGACTAAGGTGGTGACAGTAAGGACAGAGAGAAACAGAAATTTATTCTGGAGGCAAAAATGATAGGAATGGCATTGGACTACATATGGGAGGCAAGCAAGAACAAGGCTTCAAAAATGACTGCCTGGGGGACTTCCCTGGTAGTCCAGTGGGTGAGACTTCAGCTTCCAGTGCAGGGCGTGTGGGTTTGATCCCTGATGAGGTTGCTAAGATCCCACATACCTGGGGACCAGAAAGACAAGACATAAAACAACCAATATTATAACAAATTCAATAAAGAATTTTTTTTTTTTAATACAGGAAAAAAAATGCTGTCCAGGTTTCTGACCTGGGTAAATGTTCCACAGCAAGCAGAAGGCAGAGTTGTTAAACGTGTAGGCTCCGGGGACTTCCCTAGTAGTCCAGTAATCAAGACTCCATGTTGCCACTGCAGGGGGCACGGGTTCAATCCTTGGTTGATGAACTAAGATCCTGCAGGCCACTCAGCCAACACAAAGCAAACAAAAAGTGTGGGCCCTGTCTACCCAGTCTGCATTCAAACCCAGCTCTGCTCATGAGGAACTCTTGGGCCTGGGGCAAAACTGGACTACTTTTTATCTCTGATATGTGAAACAGCAACAATAGCTGTACCTTCTGTATCAGGCTCTTGAAAGGTGAAATGAGGTAAAGTGCATCAAATCCTTGGAACCAACCGAGCCTGGAATACCATGAGCAGAGTCAACCTTGTCCCAGAGACGAGGATCTTGGAGGAAAACACAGGTGGGATGGGAGCACTGTGAATTCAGATCAAACATGTTGAGTTTGAGACATCTAAGGAAGCACAGAAAGAGGCCTGTGCTAGAGACGTATATTTAATTTTTAGAGTCATCACAAGATGACAACTGGAGCCATTGAAATGACCAAGCCCAACTTCTGATCTTTTCCATCATGTGACAAACTAGATAGTGGATATTCCTTCTGGAATTCAAACAGCTGCTATAATTGAGAACTTACATGAGTCTGATTACATGACCTTCTTTTGCATAGAAGGCCATTTGTAGGTTCCTCATCTCCTTTCTAAGGTCCAAAAAACCTTTTGAGTAATTGTGATCTCAGATTTTTCTTTTCTGTTAGAGTATGATTCAAGGAGGTTGTTTCATGTGCTGTATTTATTAGAATCCCAAGACCCACCCAAGACTTGACTCCCAGGATTCTGACGGCAATGCCAGCATTCTGTTGGCCCAAGGGAAGTCTTTGCTAGAGGACACAGGGAGGATTACTCTGATTCAAAGCAAAAATGTTGTGAAACTGCTTTATATTCTGTCTAGCACAAACAAGGAGGAGCTGTTATTCTTATAATCATCATCAGAACCTTCTACTACACAGGTTTGGGAAGTGGTAATAAAAGCAGAATACCTCTCTCTTGAGTTTGACTACCCCCAAACTTTCATTAATAATAATTTGAGCAAAGTTTAGCGCTAAGCTCTCTGTAGCACTTTCGTACAGTAGTTGCCTGTGCATTTGGAATGACACAATAATCTCTTACTCTAGGAAAAAAGTTACTCTGGCAACATGAACCTTATAGCTTAAGATGAACGGGTTCCATTTCTCATTCCTCCATTCTCAAGGTTAATTGAGTTACTAAACTCCCACAAACTAAAAATAAAGCACAAACAGGGTCCAGACCAGCCTGGAAAGGACATGGAGAAAAACGAGAATTGAGACTGACCAGTTGGATATCAAATGTGATCCCACTTGTCAACATGTGACCAGTGAAAAGGGGGCACACATGTATTTTTAATTAATCTCCATGAAAAACAAGATGTATTAGCATAATGACTGTTTTATGTAGTGATAACATAAATGGCAATCCACTCTCATAAAATATTTGTATTAAAATTAGGAAATGGTAGCACATTCAAACACAAGAGCTAATGGAAGCCTGAATATAGATTATATCCCATCTGGCTGCCAAGAGCCTGCCTCCACACATTAACCAGAGGACCAAGCAGAGAAGGAAACTAGCTTTTAAAAATGCAAAAGAGAAAGAGATTTTATCTGAAAACATCAAGTCATAGGATGTGAAGAGTCATCTGTTTCATGGACTATTTATGAGTCAGATGTTAATTCTGATACTGTCTTCAAATACATGGAG
The DNA here is from genome assembly GCF_019320065.1 of Cervus canadensis. Taxonomy (NCBI): domain Eukaryota; kingdom Metazoa; phylum Chordata; class Mammalia; order Artiodactyla; family Cervidae; genus Cervus; species Cervus canadensis. The sequence continues at coordinate 32,617,456 of NC_057410.1, read as the reverse complement.
AGAAAAGACAGATTTTTCTCCTTTTAAGCTTAAAAGAGGCTGGTTGAGGCAGGTAGCTCACAGCTGGTAAGTGGCATGCAGTTGTTTAAAATAATTTTTATCTGGCTTTGACATTCCCTGCATTTGCACAATAAACAGACCTGCTGTTTCTATCCCTCCATTTTAACTACTAGCCTCATGGGACCATGTCCCTGTAGCATTTTATAAGAGCTATGTTTTAAACTAACTGAACAACGAGTTGTGTTTACAAAACAAAATTATTTTTTTCCAGTTTCAGATTTGCTTATTAACAAAGTAGATATTTCTCAAGCCAAAATTTCCCCTTTGTTTATGGTTGGAGATCTTGATCCAAGTGAAAAAAGCAAAATCTACTGATGAGTACGGAAGATTACCACCATGCAGAAATCTCTCTTTTCAACAATCCCATGGCGTACGAGCCACGTGATAATCATGTACTCATAGAAAGTCAACAATGGCTATTTGCAGTCAATGCAATTCCTCTACCTAGGAGATTTTTGTGACATAAATAGATAAGAGAGTCTTGCAAAATGTGTATTTATCTTTGACCCTTTACATTTTTCAGAATTTGTTTGGAGTATTGAGGAATGCTATCTTGAGTGTATTGGTTTGTTTTTGTATTCTGATGAAACTCTAATGAAAAACAGGGACTGTGAGCAGGATGAAAAAAGTTTAATCCAGGCCCTGGGTTGATAGGGAAAATCATCTCCGGGCTAGAGCCAGGAGTCCTTTGGTTCTCTTTATGGGAATCTGCAGAGAAGTTCTAACTCCCAAATATGGGTCAGATCTGCAGACCCACCTGCTTAAAACCCTCCAGTGGCTCTTATTATTAAATAAAACTCCTTACCTTGGCAATGAAAACCCTTAAGGTCTGGCTCCTGCTCAGACCTTACCAGTCCTGTTAGGGGCAGAATTGTGTCCCTCCAAAATTTACATGTTGACATCCTAACTTCAATACCTCAAAATGTGACTATATTTGGAGATAGGGTATTGAAAGAAGTAATTAAGGTAAAATGGGGGTGATATGAGTGGGCCCTAATCCAGTGTGATGGTTGTCTTTAAAATAAGAAGCAATTAAAATACAGATATGCACAAAGGAAAGACCATGTGAAGACAGAAGGAAAGCTGGTCATCTAAAAATCACTGAGAGGGGCCTGGGAAGAAGTCAACCATGCTGACTTGTTGATCTTGGACTTCTAACTTCCAGAAACATGAGAAAACAAATTTCTGTTGTTTAAACCACCCAGGCTGTGGTTCTTTGCTACAGAAGCCCTAACATACTAGTACAAGTCCACTCACTCACTCTGAGATTCAGCCATCCTTGCCTTCTTCCTGTTTCTTTAAACTGCCTGACTGGTTCCCACTGTAGGTTCTTGACACTAGCTGTGCCTGTCACCGGATCTTTGCATGGCTGGTCCTTCTTGGTTTGAGGTCTTAAACTAAATATCACATCCTCAAAAACTAGATAATCTAGAGTAGGTCCCCCGCCCCCCATTTTCTGTCTCTTCACCCTTTTAAAAATTGCCATCATAGAACTTATTACCACCTGCTTTTCTTGTTAACTTACATACTTTCTTATCTTTATTATCCCCCTAGTGAGCTCTCTGAGGACAGATACAAGATGTTTATCTTGTTCACTATGTATCCCAAGTCTTAGAACAGAGCCCACAGTTGGTAGGAGACCCAGGAAATATTTATTGAATGACAAATGTTTGAGTGAATGAATACCAATTGAAAAACATTTTTAATTTAAAATTTTATAATCAGTTAATTACTATGAAATGACAGCCACAAGGTAAAGATAATTAGACATGGTTGAATGAAGCAGATTAGACTGAACTCAACTGAATTAGGCAAATGGAAAACAATCAATTTATAGAATTCAATTTAAAAATTTTATTCTGTCTGTGATCTAGTCTTGATGGAGAAGGCCCTATTTCTCAAAAAATAAAAAACCAAAGGGGGATACATAGGGCCTATTAAAAGAGAAGACTTTCTGGAGGTAGTTTCATCTGGAGAGGACAATTAGGAGAAAGGGTATCAGGGAGATTACTATCCAGTGTGTTTCCTTTTTGTTCTGTTCAAAACTTTTGCCAATGCAGCTAACATTTAGAAAGAAATTTTAAAGAAGATAAAGCAAAGAATTGTACATTCTTGCCTTGAGGATGTGGATGAAACTCTGACCATTTCCCCATCTTCCCTAAATACACCACCATTCCTACTTCTGCCCCTTTGTTCTTGTTGACAATGCTTGGAGGACATTATCTTCTGCCCCCATCTCTTCTGCAAGTTCTCCTGTGAAATCCAGAAACTCTTTTACATTCCTGTGGTAGGTGGATCACTCTGAATTAAAATTTTTTGCTTAACACATCTTAACTTGAGCTTCATGAAGGTAGAGACTTGGTTCTACTTGTGTTAGTAATCACATGATATTTAGCCCATGAAAGGGTTCCATAAATACTTGACTACATAAATATGTAGAGTATAGCTCCTCCCTAAGAATCCCAGATAACCTGTCCAACTCTTTATTCCTTTCTGAGCTCCTCTTAGTTCTTATTATCTGCTCTTTCAGATCTAGGACTTGATACCTTATAGCATAGTAAGAAGGCAACAGAAAGCACTCAGCTCAATGAACACTTGACCAGGGGCCCAAGTAGCAAAGCATTCTACTTACCTGATTTAATCTAAAAGAAGAAAAATGAAGAAGTGGTAGAGCCTTGTTGAGGCATTTTATTTTTTTAATGGAGATATAACTCACATACCACTAAATTCATCCTTTTAGTACACATTTTAGTGGTTTTTAATATCATCACTAGGATCTGCAATCATCATCACTATCTAACTCCAGAATATCTTCATCACCCCAAAGAGAAACCTTATACCCATTAGTAGTCATTCTTCATTTCTCCTCTCCCACCTGGCCCTGGAAACCATTAATCTACTTCCTGTCTCCATGGACTTGCCTATTCTGGACTTTTCATATAAATAGAAGCATGCAGGCCTCTGTTTCTGTCTTCTTTCCCTTAGCATAATGTTTCCAAGGTTCATCCATGTAGCATGCAACAACATTTCATTTCTTCTTGTTGTTGAATACTATATCCAGTATGAATATAATATTTGTTTATCTCATCTTCAGTTAATGGACTTTTATTTTGTTTCTACTTTGGGGCTATTATGAGTAATGTTGCTTTCATATACAAGTGTTTATATGAACCTATGTTTCTGATTACCTTGGATATATATGTAGGAGTGGAATATTCTGGGTCATAAGCATACATAATAACTTTGTGTTTAACTTACTGAGGAATCAAACATTTTCACAGCAGCTATACTATTTTATATCCCTACAAGCAATAGATGAGAGCAAAGCATTTCTAAAAGAGATTAGATAATCACAAGTGAAGAATTTTGTCTTTTAAAGACTGCCCAAGTTCAAAAAAGAGAGGAATTTTTCTAAGGAGGAAGATGTTTTAATAGGGTAATGAATGGCTCACAAAGTTCTGCTGACTCATTTTCAGTCAACTTTACCATGGCCTTGCTTAATTCACATTTAGATCATGTGTTCAATCTTAACACAAATAGCCTGAGTGTCTAGGGCATTTTTCCTAAGCCATATGAGCACCTTTGAGACATTCTCTAATATGTGTAGTTTTGCTTTGCGTTCAGTAGGGAGGAATAGGTCTTCCTCTGCCTACTTAACTTTATTTATGGAAATAAGCTTTTCAAATAGCAGGAAATTCAGCTTTACTTTAAACCACCAAGTGCATGAATGGATTTCATCCATTATTTCAGAGTTTTTAGTTTTATACTTTAGGCTAAGGCAAATGTTATATGTATAAGAGACTCTTGGAAGTTAAATAGACATAGACTGTGTGCCCCTGTATATATGTGTGTGTGTGTGTATGTTTGCATGCCACAGAATTAAGGGCACATGCTGCCCGTCACTGCTTATCAAGTAACAGAAGGGCCACCACCTACCTGTCTACAGCAGCCAGAATCTACTACCACACTGGCAGATACTATGCTGGAGAAAAAGCAAATTAGATGGTTAATAAAAAGGATTCTGAATCTATGAGTATATGCGTGCAATTTATGGATGAAGTACCAACAAATGGAAGAAATAAATGGACAAATAAAAGTGAACCTACCTACATTTACTTCACTAAAATTGATTCCCATCCCCCATCATAGATTTCTCTATTCATGCCAGTCAGCTTTCCCAAAAGAATCAGCACAAGGCCACAAAGTCTGCAAAACTTCTTCTCTATTCATAAAAAGCCTGCCTTGACTCCCAGTCCACACCCTCAATAAACAGACAAGCCCTTGCCCCATGCCCTAACAGGCAATCTTCCGAGACCTTGACCTGCAGAGAATCTGTTTCTAAGGAGAGGCCATTCCATCCGTCCAACTGTTCTCTGGCCACACAGTCTCCTCCAGAGACAGGCAGTGGCAGTGGGTCAGCTGATCTGGGTAGATGTGACTATAGAGAGAGAAAGAAATATTGAGAAGGGGAGCTCTTCTGAGTCAGGACTCAAAGTAGCAGATGAGGCAGGCTGTCAATCAGCTGTCACTCAACAGCCTGACCAGTGATGCTCTCCTTCCTGAGGCCATGCGGGAAGTGCTTTGAGTTGTATTCTAGGATAACTTCCTTAAGGTGAACCAGCAGAGGCAAGGACATCTGGGATGAGCTCTGATACCCCAAAGGAAAGGAGAACTTATAGTCACTCCAAGATGAGCCTGGTTCTGGACCCTCTTCCTCATGACATGTCTAAACTTCCATTCCTCCAGCTCAAGAGGGGAAGTGGGCAATGTGACCATCTATCCAAGAGAATGCATGTAAGAATGTTGTTACCAACAGAATAAAAAGCTGACTCAAAGTAAGTGGTTCTCCAGCTCCAGTGGGCATCTTCTGGAGAGCTTGTTCAAAAACAGATTACTTGGCTTCTCCTGCAGAGGTTTCATTCATCAGATCAGAATCAGGCCTGAGAACATGCATTTCTAGCAACTTCCCAGGCAGGGCATGCTGACTCAGCTGGCCAAGGACCACTTTGAGAACCACTGTGAATGCCAGCTATAATGGACAATCATGAAGCCTGTTCAGATTGAGCAGTAAAAAGAAACATTTTTGTCCAGAATAAGGAAGAAAATACTAAAACATATGCAAATAATAGAAGATTTAATGCCTGACTTGCCAGAAGCAAAATGTTGTGATCTGGTCTTTAAAGTCAAAAAAGGGCAGGGATTAATCAAACATTTTAAAAAATTGTTTCCTTTAAATATTTATTTATTTGGCTGTGTTGAGTCTTAATTGCAGCACATGGAATCTTTGATCTTTGCTGCAAAGTGTGATCTCTCTCTTTTTTTTTTTATTCATTTATTTTTATTAGTTGGAGGCTAATTACTTCACAATATTGTAGTGGTTTTTGTCATACATTGACTTGAATTAGCCATGGATTTACATGTATTCCCCATCCCGATCTCCCATCCCACCTCCCTCTCTACCCGCTCCCTCTGGGTTCACCAGCCCAGGTTGGATGCATGAGACAAGTGCTCGGGCCTGGTGCACTGGAAAGTGTGATCTCTTAATTGCAGCATGCGGGATCTAATTCCCTGACCAGGAATGGAACCCAGGGCCCCTGCATTGGGAGCATGGAGTCTTAGCCACTGGATCATCAGGGAAGTCCCTCAAATAGACATTCTGAACAACCGCTGCCCTCCAACTTAACAGAAAGGAGGAGACCGAGTATACCATGACCCTTGGCTTTGTAGCCTCAACTTTCTCTCCTCGTGGATGAGGGATCACATTCCCTGATTCACAAAAAGCAGAGAGGGTAAGAACTGAGGGAGATATCCACTAGGCCCTGTCTGATCACTGCCTCTAGTAACAGTGCCACCCGTGGTTTTAAGAATTTATGGTTTTAAAAAGCCAGGGAATTCCCTATTGGTCCAGTGGTTAAGACTTCACACTTTCACTGTTGAGGGCATGGGTTTAATCCCTGGTTGGGGAACTAAGATCCCGCAAGACGTAGGGGGGTGGGTCAATAAATTAAAAAAAAAAAAGCCTTTCCAGTGATCAAGACAATTAGATCAATGGAACAGTGACAGCCCAGAATAAATACATCAGTTCAGTTTAGTTCAGTCGCTCAGTCGTGTCCGACTCTTTGCGACCCATGAATCGCAGCACTCCAGGCCTCCTTGTCCATCACCAACTCCCTGAATTTACCCAAACTCATGTCCATCGAGTCAGTGATGCCATCCAGCCATCTCATCCTCTGTCATCCCCTTCTCCTCCTGCCCCCAATCCCTCCCAGCATCATGGTCTTTTCCAATGAGTCAACTCTTCACATGAGGTGGCCAAAGTATTGGAGTTTCAGCTTCAGCATCTGTCCTTAGGTCCATATAAATATAGTCAGGGCTTCCTTGGTGACTCAGACAGTAAATAAACTGCCTGTAATGCAGAAGACCTGGGTCTGATCCCTGGGTTGGGAAGATCCCTTGGAGGAGGGCATGGCAACCCATGCTAGTATTCTTGCCTGGAGAATCCCCATGGACAGAGTAGCCTGGCGGGCGACCTTCCATGGGGTCGAAAACAGTCGACATGGCTGAGCAACTAAGCACAGCTCAGCATAAACATAGGCAACCGAAATGACCTTTGACAAAGTAGCAAAGTTACCCAAACTTGGAAGCAGCCAATAGATCCTTTTAACAGGTGGATGGGTAAGCATGGTGATAAATTCAGGCAATGGAATATTAACCAGTGATTTTTTTAAAAATTAATGAGATTACAAGCCATGGTAAAACATGCTGCTGCTGCTGCTAAGTCGCTTCAGTCACGTCTGACTCTGTGCGAACCCATACACGGCAGCCCACCAGGCTCCTCTGTCCCCGGAACTTTCCAGGCAAGAATACTGGAGTGGGTTGCCATTTCCTTCTCCCTTAAAAGCATATGGTAAGGTAAAAGAAACCAGTCTGAAAAGGCTACACAATATATGACAATAGGCTACACATTCCAATTATATGGCATTTTGGAAAAGGTAAAGCTATAGAGACAGTAAAAAGATCAGTGGTCGCCAAAAATTCAAGCGGAGGGGGAAGGTATGAATAGGTGAAGCTCAGGGCATTTTAAGGTCAGTGAAATTATTCTATATGATACAGTAATGGTAGATACCCGACACTATGCGTTTGTCAAAATCCACTCCAATGCAAAGAGTGAATCCTATTATAAAGCATGGATTAGCTAATAGCAATATATCAATATTGGATCATCAGTTGTAACAAATGTTCCATACTACTTTGTTGTTGTTTAGTTGCTAAGTCATGTCCAACACTTTGCAACCCTGTGGACTATAACCTGCCAGGCTCCTCTGTCCATGGGATTTCCCAGGCAAAAATACTATAGTAGGTTGTCATTTTCTTCTCCTGGGGATCTTCCTGACCCAGGAAACCATAGGCAAGGCTGGGGAGTGGGTGGTATTTGGGAACTCTCTGTACTTTCTGAGCAATTTCCCTGTAAACCTAAAAATGTTCTAAAAAAATAATAAAGTCTATTTTTACAAAAGCTTTCCCATATATTATTTCAGTTCAACTATATGGTAGAGTAGATATGATTCTCCTCCTATTTGAAATGAAAAAAAATTGATACACTGATATTCACACAAAATCTGTTGCAAATTACAATCTGAACATTTGATCTCCTGATTTCAGTCTCTGGATCCTTTCCATTGCACTGCACTCTCTCTCCCGTGTGTGCTCCACTGGGACAGCCCGCAAGTTCCCACATCCTCCTGTTACCTCTCGCAGATGCTGCCAAGGCCAAAGAGAGCCCAAGACAGGCAGCAAAGAGGAATGGGGGATGGACAGAACTGAGGCACAGACACATTCCCTGGGGGTGACTCCATGATTTCCCTGGCTGGTCTGAGCACCCGACACCCATTCACCAACCTAAAAAGTGAGGCTTTGGGGATGAGTCAAAGGAAAAGGCACTGTGTCCCTTAATCATTCAGATTTTCCTAATAGAGTATTTCCAAAACTTCAGCCCTTAACATCCTATCTTTACAAATTTTGCTGTGCCTGCCTGTCATTTATGCTATTTTTACTGGATATTTTCTTTAAAGAGGCTCACATTTTTATTTAGGTTTGTTCTAAACAGAGCCAACTCATAAAATCAAAAGTGTTCATGTCTGTACCACTTCACACCTCCTTGAGTGCCCAGGAACATCTGTAACACACTTGAAGAACTGCTGCCTTCGAAATGCTGCCCTGGAGAAATTTGCCCCCAAACTCGGAGCCCACTGGACAGAAATTAAAGACCTGACTCTCCTCTCTTTTCCTAGCAGCTAGCAGTGTCTCTAGCACATAGTAGGTGCTCAGAAAAAATTTGTCAACTAAATGAATGAATGGTTAAAGGCTACTATGTTGCTCAATTTTCCAACCACCATCAAAAAAAAATCTGACTTCCTAACTGCAACCCTAACGGATGACCTCCCACTGTCCCTCTGAGCTCTGGGCACCCGAGCCCAGCCACCAGCAGTTGCTGTTCTTCAGCATGACTCATTCCTGGTAGGGCAACCCACAGTCACTGCCAGTCATGCATGTTCCAGCGTCCAGTGTGCTCCCGAGTGTCCGGAGAAAGGGCACCTCTCCTGGGAAGCCTTACCCAACACACCTGGTTGAACTCCCTCCCTTTGTGCTCATAACAAGGACTCTGATGCTCTCATTGTTCTCTATTATAATCATCTATTTTCAAGAGTAAGCTCTGGGTGGGCAGGAACTCCGTCTTTCTCGCTGGCCCTGCCCATGGTTCCAGTCGTGCTCAGTACGTGTTCCTGTACTTAACACTGCTCAGATTTGCCTTCTCCATACATGTGTTTGGTTAATCCTCAGATACCTAGCACCAACCAAATGCCTGGTACATAGAAGACCCTTAATTAACCTCATGGAAAGGAAGGAGGGAGGGGGAAAATTTAAACTGAAAGATACAATATATTATTCCATTAGTCTAATAGCTGGAATATTGGTGAGAAACGTCAACCATGAACTGGGTGCTGCTTCCAGCCATACCAGGTCATAGTCAGAAAGAAACAATAATTGAGTGACGTCTAAGACCAAGTGTTACATTAGGTACTTTCCATAGTTTATCTCATTACTTCTTAACTCTGTGCCAAAGGTATTATTATTCCCAATTTACAAACACTGAAAAGAACTTTTTTGCCAATAGTGAAGCATTCTTCTATGTTTCTACACAATGTGGCACTGGAGCCTCACTCTCCTCCCAAAGGAAGAGGGGCCCAAGGAAAACTCTCCTCTCACTTCCCTGGGTCTGAGGGCAGTGACTTCAAATTCAACCACCCTCTTCCCCCAATTTCCCTGGTAGCTCAGCTGGTAAAGAATCTCCCTGCCATGCAGGAGACCCCGGTTTGATTCCTGGGTCAGGAAGATCCCCTAGAGAAGGGATAGGCTGCCCACTCCAGTGTTCTTGGGCTTCCCTGGTGGCTCAGACGGTAAAGAATGCACCTGCAATGCAGGAGACCTAGGTTCACCCCCTAGGTTGGGAAGATCCCCTGGAGGAGGGCATGGCTACTCACTCTAGTATTCTTGCCTGTGCTTAAGTCTCAAAGAATCGGAAAGACTGAGCAAGTGGGCACAGCACAGCTCTCTCTTCCTTTCCATACATGGCAGAGGTGCCACGGGACCCATCTCCTTCTCCTTCTCATTTATGTCTTTTCCTTCTTTGCAAGGCGAGCTAAAAAGCTGGGCTGACAACAAAGTGGATATCATTGTGAAGTTTACATAGACCCGGCTGGCAAGTTCATGGAAACCTGCACGAATTGCTTAATGTGGTACATGTCGCTAATATGCACAGCACATCCTGTGTTGAAAGTGATACTTTTCCACTGGTGGTAACCTCTCCTTTGACCTTGGAGCTCACTGAGCAGTTACAATCAGGTGATATTTATATTCGGAACAGGTGACACATTATGTTCCTTTGCTTGGTGACCCAGACAGGTACCACATGGCAGCCAGACTGAAAATCAACATCAAATTGCTTACACATTCCCCACTTAAAGAAGGATGCCTTGGAGAAGTGCTCAGCCAGAAAGATTTCTCCCAAGATTTGTTTGCTGTGAGGTAGAAAAGAGCATGTTAGCTCTGGTTTGAGATGACATCTGATGAAATTACATGGAAGGTGACAAAACATCATCCTCTGAACAATGCTATGATCCATTTTGGCACTTCCCCCTCTCTCTTGCCACGTTCCCATCTTACCCACAAAAGAGCTTCTCATGTGAGAGGCTAAGAAAACCAACCAAAAGAAAGTCTAGTTGAAACTGAGTGCTAGAAACTTATGGGGAGAAATCTAGAAGAAAATTAATTGGGACCAACTTAGCACAGCACGGCACAGCTGAGCGTTGTTATAAATCCCTAGAATTCCATTCCTTTGTCCCTCCACTCAGTTCCCTCTCAGCCTTCAGGCTCTTTCTCTCCGCCTCCTCTTTCTCTCCCATACTCTCTCATATTTCTTATTTAATAAACTTGTTTCCAAGAAAGGAAAGAAACTTATGTTAGTCATTCACACTTTAGTGTGAATTAAAGTCAGTGAGTCAACTCTCACAGGAATGAGGATTTAAAGGCATAGCTCTAATTGTGGAATGGCTGCCTTCGAGCCCTTTTAAGGATATTTCATGAAACAGCTAAATACAAGGAAAAGGAGAAAAACTGCCCAAGTCTGCCTATGCAGAAAGATAGCTTTGAGTCCAGTCTTGAGAAATGGGAGCCATCAGCTGCCACTCAAATGAATTCACAAAAAGTTGAATGAAAGTTATAATTTGTCCTTTGGGGATTGACTGGTTTTAACCCCCTCCTCTTCTAGGAAATAGATCTATTTTGATGGCTTGCAAGTATCAGCCCTATAGGATTCAGATTCATTCTTACTCAACACCCAGTCTCTCCAATCCAAATACCCTTTCTCCACCCAGGCTTTATCTGAAAAGGCACAACATAAGCTGCTTGGACCAAATGTGGCCATGAGTCCTTCAACAAATGTTCTATACTCATGAGTGCACCCCTTGGCGCAGAAAGCTGATAGCACTCTGACATATGGCTGGTCCCCTAGAGACTCTCCCCTCTCAGCCAGAAGAAGTTCAAAATTCTGAGTCAGGGGAAAATTCAGTCTGTTCCAAGCAAGAGAAACAAGTGTGGTCCCAAAATGAATGCTGGTATTTAGTATGCCTTACAGTATTATAAATATAATCTTTCTGAGGTGTGAGTGTGTCAGGAAGAGACAGAAATGGAATGAGTGTGTGTGTGTGATGATGATGATGACATAAAGGGGGGCAAGCACAGGCCCAGAACCAAGAAGGATCAATGCAAGCATCAATGTCAAGAATGCAAAGCCAGGTATACAGAATGCCCAGTGATTAAATACAGAATTATCTACTGCTTCCTCCATGAAGAAGTGGAGGAAAGGGAATTAGAGAGAAAGAAAAGGTGGTGAGGATGAGAGAGAAAAAGAGAAGCAGAAACAAAGATGGAGAGAAATAGAAGAGTGGAGATGGAGAAGAAGGACTAGGAATTGGGGGGCCTTACCGGATGGAGACTGCAAAGCCTGGACTGAGAGGGAGAGACAGCCAGAAGGAGGAACTGCGGATACATCGCAGGTCCCTCCACCAGTTACAAGTGATTCATTTTTGCCCTTATTGTGTTTGGCCAGCTAACAAGTTCCATGTCCATAAAGCAACACCAAGACAAATCCACCATCTATAGAACATTCAACTTCCTATCAAACAGATGGGCTTGTTGGGGTGGGTCTTACTCAGTCCCTCCTGGACCTCTGGGCATGCTGGCCATAACATGCTCTGGACAGAGGACCAATGAATAGAACGAAATGAAGTAAACCGACTCTTCAGGGGGACTTGGGTGACCTTCATTGCCCTTTAATCAACCAAGCTGACAACCTGAAGCAGCAACACGACCCCAGGGCAGGGGTTCTTAACTTTCAGCATGCCGTGGTTTCCTCTGGCAAGCTGATAAAGCCTACAGATCCCTTCTCAGAACAATGTTTTAAATTTGTACAACTGTAAAGGAAAACAATTACATGGTTATGGTTATCAAATATTTAAATAATATGATACAATGATATTTGTACTCCTTCATCAAGGCTTTAAATAAGATCTGATGAAGGGTCAAACGACTACTGTTATTTTAAAAAGCAAAGGGATAATATAATGTTTCGAGATGCCTGCAACAACTATCAGATGCTATGAAAAGATCTGTGATTTCCATGGTGACAAAGTCACAGTGCTCATATGTTATCACTGCAGCTTGTTGCCTGCATTCTTCCTAGAAGGAAAAGCTAGTTTTCAGGGAAAGGTTTGATACAATAGAGATGCAGCATTTTCACATTCAAATTCAGGAACAGGAACAAAGGAAATAAAGGGAAGTGGTTTGCAGATAGTAATAATAAAAACTGAACTGCTGACTATAATAACAAAGCAATGTCTGCTACAAGCGAAACAGCAAACCTGACTCCATTGATGAAGACTCTTCCCTGGGCTGTGTACTTTTTCCATGTATCATTTCCCTTCGTCCTCACTCTGAGGAGGGTATCCTCTTCTCACTTTACAGATGAGGAAACTGAGACTTAGGGGTTTTAGAGAACCTGTCAAAGGATCAAAGCTAATGAGTAACTGAGCCAAAAATCGAAGTTGGAGCTGTGGCTGTCAGACGCTAGAGCCCATGTTCATTGTGTCTCCTTAAGAGAGAGAAGTGTGCATGCATGCATGTGCGTGTGTGTGAGTGTATGAAAAGAGAGAGAGAGAGACAGAGAGAAATGAATGCCAAGAATTTCCTTTTCCCCCGTCCATGCTCAGGTCCCATCGGTGTGAAATAGAGACACAGGTGCCAGAGTGAATAGGAGATTACAGATCATCAACATCATCCAAAAATCTTCCCAGAAACACTGAAAGGGAACAGCTCTGTGGGAAACCAGCTCTATCAGACAGTGACATACCACAGAGTCTCTGTAATTCTCACTGCACAGCGATGCACGTGAATGGTTAGTCAGAGGACCTGAATCTGCCTGGTCTCTCCATGCAACTGCAAATGTGATTCATAAGCAGGTAGCTATCACTGACTGAATCACACACACTGGTTTCTCAATAAGACTGCTGGGTTTGAGGAAGGAAGGAGAACAAACTATTCAAAATGGTGTTCAAGCAGGATCTGTTTCTATTCGAGTCATTAGATGAGACCCAGACGCCAGTCAGTAAGCAGCAAGACCAAACCAAGCTTCATTTAATGCAGAGCAGGATGGCAGCAGCTCTTCTGGTGGCCACGTCATATCGGTGACTCATGTTGGGTTTATTGTCGAAGGACATCTCTCAACCTTTGTCACACACATTGCTGCTAAGCCATGTCACATCCTTACAGTGTGCTATTTGTGTTTTGGACCCAAACACACATGTCTTTCAATTATCCCTATTAAATTTAATTCTATGGCCATGGTTCACCATGCAAAGCCATGACCATTCTACTTTTACATTTCTTTTACTACTAATGAGCATGGCCTGATCATTGGTGAACATTGTGCCTTTTCCTTCACTAGCCAGCATTTCAGTAATCTCTTCGAGAACCTGATACGTGATCATCAAGAAGCTATATGACTCGCAGAATTCACATTCTTCCTTTTTGAAAAATCAGATAAGCCCATCTATCTTAACCTACCTTTCACCTTCTCTCCCATATCCATAACTTCTCAAAGTTCCCTCGACTGCGGAATGCAATTTGTTCAGGCTGGAAGAATGGACTATTTGAACACTCATACATTCACTCATTTTAAATATTTTATTTCTCTTTTATCAATTCTTGCTCAATCGTTTTCAGTTCAAGGGTCATTCTGCTTCATTTACTCAATCTACATCAGATACTAAGTATGTTCTAGGCACTGATAATTCAAAGATTAGTACGTTCCATGACTTTTAGGAAGCTTTCAACTTATTGGAGAAAACAAATGTGCAAACAGATAAATTGCATGTGATAATTAGGAGTCAAAATAGTTTATACAATAAAGAGAGTGTGTTGACTCATGCAATTTAAAGGTCCAGAGGTAGGGTAGGCTTCAGGCACGGTTTGATTTGGGCTCCTTCATGATGTGCTGGAGCATATCTAACAACCAACAGACTCTCTAGAGAACAAAGCTTTGATTCATAGTGTTTGCCAATTTCCATGCTGTAAATACTCCTCCCATGGCCTGTTTCTTTCAAGCTACCAACAGGAAGTTACTGAACACAGAATTGGGACAAGATGTACACATCCCCCTGTGACCTGATGCAGACTAGCTCAGGCACACCACTGCCACCCTCAATTCTCTACAAGTCTCATGGTTCTTCCATCCTCGGTGTGCTGATTTTGTCCTGACGATGCAGCCAGAAACGGGGACTATATATTTTCTTGGCAGTGTCCAGGGGATGAACAAGCTTCTCTTCCCTTAATCATCAAAAAAAAAATTCTAAATGCCTCTGAAATAATCAGTCTACCCAAGGGATGGTACTCCTCACTGACTTAGCCTTGGGCAATGTGTTTAAATAAGGCTCTTCATTTTACCTAACAAGTGCTCCTTGTTGGAGAGAATTATTAATAGCACCCAAAACCTGTCCTCTAGAAGGTGAAATTATCAGCAAGGTGAAAAAATAGCTTGTTTATAATATTTTCCCATTGTAATGACTATGCTAACCAGATGTTTTTAGGACTGAAATTCTCATTTCTTCCCTCCACCCCTTACTCCCCCTACTACTGGAAGGGATTACTGCTGTTTGTTCACAGCTAAGTTCCTTCCCAGGCACTGCCCTCACCAAAAGGAGCTGCTTGCTTATCTTCAGAAGAAATTACCTTGAAGGACTGGTCAATGGGTTGGCACAAAAGCCCCACCTCAGTTCAGACATCTGGAGGGAGATCCCAGCTCCGGAGCTCACATGGGGAATCGAGTGAGACTTTTGGCAACCACATTTCCCTCTGCCCTAGAGGGCTTCCGTTGCTCCATTATATCGTTCCTGTGAGCACCTTCCCACCAAATCTCCTGCATACAAATCTGCAGTGCCTATTTCCAGGGAACCCCACCTAAAATATCCATCCTTGAACCAGTCACCGAGGTGGTTCTAGACAAATCAGAACTGATCATTTAAGCTGGAAGTGGTGTCTGTCTCACTGATATCCCATGGCTGCTCCACTGTTGGAAAGGGTTAGAACGAATCTTGAGAGGTAACCACATTATCTACTACACAAATACAACACATGCTGGGTGACGTAAAAGACAAATGTAAAATATCACAGTCCAATGATTGGTGCATTGAGAAAAGGTGTGAGAAAGAAAGAAAGCAGCCCCTGACATCTGGAAATAATCACAGCTGGACCCCAATAGTACTGCAAGCTGGTCTGACACTCATAGCCTGGCAATTCTATTCCCCAGCTGGACATAAACAAGCTCACAGAACACCAGCCTCAGACAAGCTTACTCTAAACCATAATAGAATTGAACAAAATAAGACCACTGCATAACTTTGTCTATTACTATGTTACTGAGACACCCCATGGCTCCCCAAGGAGCATGTTTTCCCTCCAACAGGGAATAACAAGCCTATCTTGCTTCATTGTCAGATGTTCCTGGTGGTCTTTGGCTAAAGGACATTAACGCACTTGGTAAGCATATGTGGGAAGAATAACTGAGTGTATAAAGAGCAACTGTGCCACTCCTTCAGGGAAGCCGTAACTGAAGGTGTGACCTTTGAGCAGGTTCTTGAAGGATGGTTGGGCTTTCCCAGGAAGGCAGGGTCAGGGCATGGGCGAAGCTTGGCAGATCAAAAATGAAGGAGGAGGAATCCACGAGGGTGGCAGGAAGGGAGAAGCAGGAGGATGCTGGGGCCAAACCTGGAGGTTGTTGTACGTCCACTTAATCTTGTAGACAAAGGGGACAGAGAAGTGGGAGGTAAAGAGCTCTAAATTTGAAATCTGGTTGAAATGAGAATTCCCTGAGTAGCCATAAATATATATTTTTTTCTAACCCTTTTTTCTTCTCTCCTTTTTCAATATGGAAGGGACACAGGAGTTGGCAGGGAAGGGAGACTTGCTTTTGCTAAATAAAAATTATTTATTTTTATTTTCCCCAGTTTTCTCAATCTTAATATTAAGGTACATTCCTGACAACACCAAGCCCTTTATTCCTTGAATACTGTGAATTCTGAGAAGACCTGAAAATCAAGAAATCAATGGTATAAATTTGAGTCTGAGTATGAAAACCCAAGAATCAGAGTGCCAGTGTTTGAGAGCAGGAGAAGATGTAGGTCTGAGCTCAGGCAGAGAGCAAATTGGGTCTTCCTCTGCCTTTTTGTTTTACTCATGCCTTCAAGAAATTGAACAATATCCACCCAACATTGGTAAGGGTGATCTTTACTCAGTCTCCTGATTCAAGAGCTAATCTCTTCCAGAAAGACCCTCAGAGACACACTCAGAAATAATGCTTAAACATCTCTCTGGGAATCCCTTAGCCCAGCTGACACATAAAATTAACCATCACATCTTGTTAATTGGTCTTACATCATGTAAGTGTTCATTAATTTTGGGTCTTTTGAAAATAACATATATCTGATAAAGCTGAAGTAGACTTAAATTGCTCTAGTCTTATAAATCTTCCCTAGCTACCCTAGACCACCATTTTAGAGAATTTTGTGTATATTTGTGAAATCCATGCTTTAACATTTTCACTATAATGATAAGCCATATAAATACTATTTTGTATTGAAATACAATGTTTTATCATTTTCCAGTGTACTTTTTTCACTCAATATTATGCTTTGAGATTCAGCCTCTTTTGTTAATACAATATATGCAAAGATTTTTGTAAAGCTAAAGCTGGTAACAATCATTTAACTACTATTATTATTTTCATTATTATTAATATATAGACTTAGACCATTTCTTGCAATTATTTTATAGTTAGTTATCTATCACTAATCATACTACATTTTACTTATCTATTCGCCTATTGGTGGATATTTAGTTTATTTCCAATTTTGTCAATTGTAAACAATATCCTATAGAATATCCTTGAACAAGTCATCATCATTATTTTCAAGAGTTTGTTTCTACTTAAAAGTGGATTTTCTGGGTTTTAAAGAGAATATATTTTGAGTTTTACTAGCTATTGTCAAATTGCTCCCCAAAATGTCTGTAACCATAAGCAATGTATAAGAACTACTTTTCTTTATCTTTGTCAACTACAATGTCAGATTTGTCAAAAATTTGTAGGTGCAAAGTGATAATCTTTGTTTTAACTTGCATTTTCCTGTTCACTAATAAGTGAGATTGGGTTTTGGTTTTTTGAGGTTTTTTTTACATTGTCCAGTTAGGTCCTTAAGCTTTTCCAAGGTCACAGATCCCTTTGATAATCTCCCTCAGAAAAACTCACATATGCATACACACCACATTGAGGGGCTTCATAGAACCCTTGAAGACCAGCCATGGACACCCTCAAAGCAGGGACCCTGGAGGTTTCAGTGGGTATAAGAACTACCTGGGAAACTTGTGAAAATGCAGATTCTCAAGACCCACCTTCAAGGATCCTGACTCAAGACATCTGGGGTAGAGTCTGAAAGGTTGTTGAAGATGATAATTTTTGAAAAGACAGCTTTCAGGATTCCTGTATTCCCAGTAAGAAATACTATTTCTGCTTTCCAAAATTTTCCCTTCTCCCATAACTATGAATAAAGGATAAGATCACCAAGTTCAATGTAAAAAAAGCTATAACTTGCCTTCAAACTGATCCTGTAGCTATTAATACTTTTAAGCCAGAGTTACTACTATAGTCACACCTTGTGCCTCTCATCAACTTTGCTGGCATGGGTGGGGACGGACATGACAAGATGAATAAATAGGTGACATGTGATGCAAAGAAAAACCCAAGGAAAGGAAAAAATTTTGGAGACTCTAAGCTATGCAGAAAATGCTACATAAAAAGCATCTCTCTACTAAATATGAACAGTGTGTGTCTAGAATGGTTTGTGTTACTAATTTTATTTCATGAGCGAGCTCATTTCTTTTCTGCCATATACTTTAAAGATTCTCTTGTGAAAAGAAGGAAACAAATTTAGCATCCTCTCAGATCTAAATTCACATAAGTGACTGTGGTAAGATGAAGAAAACTGATTGCCTCAACTGCAAGTAAGATATTTTCTATTTAAAAACCTAGTACTAAGGAAGCCATGAACCAGGGAATTTGTGGAACATTTAGAAAGGGTTTAAGAATCCTTTTGGTATGATGGTGATGTTACACAGATACATTTCTCCCTCTTTTTATTCTTCAGCCTTGCAGCTTTCAAGAGAGAGTTAATCCTTGTTTTTGACTCAGTCACATGAAATGTGTTCCTTTCTGAGCTATTCAAAGGCCAACATCCTCTTGAACCTTCGGTGTAATTCAGCTCTGTGAATGATGCCAGGAACAAGAATTAGGATCCGGTTCTAAGACTTTAGAATGACTCACTGGTTAACTTTGGTCTAGTAACAATAGAAAAATGACTCAGTTGCTCTGTCTGTGAAACTGGGACAGTGATGCTGGCTGCCTGCCTTGTACGAAGGGATGAAGGAAGGCCAGGTTTGTGAGATAACAGAGGCTTCTGGAGCAGGGGCCTTACAAGAGTGGGCAGGGGGACAGGTGCCAAGAAAGAGCCAAAGACCATGGAAGGGCAACCTGACACACGACTCTCAGTCCTGCACATAGGCTGTGCTGGCTGCTCTGTAAACAGCGGGGAAGACGAAATGCAGCTGATTCCCATCCCTTGTCATTCTTTCTACTTCTATGGGTAACTCACTGGGTTCAAAGTAAAAATGGTGGCCCAGGCTTCGTGCAACTTTCTAACGCCCATTATCTACTTTTGGCTATATAAGTCTTCTCATACTATATAGATTCTCCCAATTCTAGACTGTATGTTCATTAAACATAAAAATTATACTTTATATATATATATATATACACACACACACATACATATATATGCATATATGTATGTATATATACATATATGCATATATATGTATCTGCCTGGTAAAACGCTTGGCACTCTCAATATAAATGCTGTAAGTGTCAGATAAATGAGTTCTTACACGTGGAGTAAAACAAAACACACATACTCACACACTAGCATTTTCCCCAGTATTCAAGCCAGAAAGAAGAAGATAGGGAGGGATTGGAGAGACAGTTCTGCTATCATACTCATTCCTGCGTGTATTATTTATGATCCAGACATGACTACAGTACTGGAGATAAAGTACCCATAGAAAAACAGAAATTTATTTCTCTCCATATAACATGACTGCTCCATAGTGTCACAAGCACAAGTTCCTTCCACTTTTCTTGGGGTGTTACCCTCAACTGCATGGTCCAGTTAGCTCACCACAAAATCCGCATCCTGGCTAGTAGACGGAGAAAGGGCAAAAGACCACATCTTTCCTCCCAGAACCCATCTCTTTTATCCACAGCCCTTCTGGAACTTAGCCACATGACCACAACAAACTGCAAGGGAGCCTGGGAAGGGTAGTCTATATTTCTGGCTAGCCATAAGTCCAAGTAAAAATTAGCAGTCTCTAACAAAAAGAAAGCAGAAAAAAAAAAAAATATTGGGACAACTAGCCATATCTGCCACACTGCCCAGCATAAAAAATAAAAGCAAAAAGATGTGGACTTCCCAAAGTCACTAGAAAAGTCCTCAGTGAACTCAGAAGGAACTGGCACTAACTGGTCTCATGAGCGTACTAATCAACATGCATACAACCTAGATGTTTATTTGGGGAAAAGACTGTTCTAAACTGTGTGTTTGCCCTTTTAACAACTTTCACATATTAATCTCTGATACCTTTAAACCTCCTTTCCTAGACTCAATTTGGGTGTTCATACTGCAGCTAAAGTTTTATGTTTTCATACCTCTATTGGAATAAAAACCCACTTACTCTGATTACTATGCATACAAGATTAGAAGACAAATGCATTTAGTGTGAAATCAGGCACCTACCTGCACTCAACTTCAGAAATAAGAATAAAAAGCCACAAGTGTGCCAAGAATAGGACAGATTATGAGTGATCAGACAACTGAATAGTCATAATAATTAAAGCAACCACAAAATGGTTCAAGTCTATTAAGTAATTGCTTTCTGTCAAGTGCTTTACCTGCATCATCTCATTTAGAATATAAAACAGATGTAAATATAAATATAGAAATACAGATATGGAGCAAAGAGGATGTAGTACTACTACTATCCCCATTTTCAGCTGAGGAAACTAGATTCAGAAGAGCTAACTAACTTGCCAAGACCGTGCAGCTACCCAGTAGCAAAGCCTGGTCTTGAACTCAAGAATCTAACACTATTATTGGTACCTTTAACCACTGAACAATACCACCATACTGCAGCTCCAGTACTTTGGCCACCTGATGTGAAGAGCCAAATCGTTGGAAAAGACCCTGTTGCTGGGAAAGATTGAAGGCAGGAGGGGAAGGAGATGACAGAGGATGAGATGGTTGGATGGCATCATCGACTCAATGGACATTTGTTTGAGCAAGCTCCAGGAGATGGTGAAGAACAGGGAAGCCTGGCGTGCTGCAGTCCGTGGAGTAGCAAAGAGTCGGACACGACTAAGAGACTCAACAACAACAACAGCACGCTGATCAAGTGGAGGACTGTGAGTAAATTCCCATGTGTCTGCCCACCATCACATGTACAGAAACTGATCCTGTAAATCACCCTGTCTGGAAGTACTGGGAGAGGAGAACTAAGCAAGAGAATAAAGGTTTCAACCTTCAGCATTTAAGAAGCGACCTTTAAAACCTTCTCAAAACCTTTGCACAATGAAGAAAATTTTTAAAAAATACTTTAAATATATTAAAAATAGTCCTACATTTGATTATTTTCTTCTACAATTATTTTTTATTTAAGGATAATTCTTTATAATGTGTGTTACTTTCTGCTGTACAATGAAGTGAATCAGCTATAGGTACACATATATCCCTCCCTCTTGGGCCTCCCTCCCACTTCACCTGCATCTCACCCATCAAGGTCATCACAGGGCACCTAGCTGAGCTTCCAATTAATTTAATGATCACAAGATCTAAGCTACTCCAGTTGTTAAACCTACAAACTACTCTTAAATAGTGTTTCCTCCTATTGTAATTAATCTTGTAATAATTTAAGTCTACCTCATCCATACAGAGTAAATTCCAGGAAGATATGTTCCTGGTTTTATTCCCAAATTAGGAATAGAATGGGTGTCCAATAGCTATTTATTGAATAAATCAATATTTTCCTTCAACATATTCCTTTATCATTATTTGCAAACTATTAAGAAATGGTTAATATAAATAATTATATTATTAGATGTTGCTGTGCTTCAAAATTTGATACTAAGAACTTGCACTATAAAAAGTTTTGCTTAATCCATGTTAACTTATCACAGGAATTTAATATCTCACAGACTTGAGTGTGTCCGTGTTCCCTGTGGGATTTCATTTCTATTAATAAGTTTGTTTACTGAACTACTGTTTGCCCCCAACATTTTGTGTGGTCGGTTTTAAATTTGACACCAGTGGATATGAAGGAGTCAAGTCATTAAGATCTCAAACTACTTCAGAGCAAGGTAATTAGGCTTCAAGGAGAATGACCCAGGACCCATCTGTCCTTAATATAGCTTAATAATCTTAATATAGTCCTTAATATTCTTGAAAATAAATTCCTTCTCCCTGAAATATATAATTAATATTACATGATTATATTCATTTTTCCTCAGGGATTTCAGGATTCTTTTCACCTTGGAATTCTGATTCTTCATTACTTAGGCAGACATGAGTCCTACCAAGTTCATACACATGCTTAAAGGGGTCAAATGCTTTGTGAAAACTAAAGGGACTTTTACTTACTTAGGGTCTGTCATTTAAAAAAAAAAAAAGGTTGCTCTCTCAAATGCATGTTTGTTTCATTGTTTCCTTTTCCTGATCAAGCCCTCTCTCCACACCTATCTCCTAGTCCAGATTTTCAAGTGCAGGATGGTAAAGAACTGTGGATTTCCCAGGTGAGGCTTGACCAAGGGTTAGAACACCTCCCTACCTTTGATTTGTGGTGGGAGCTCACTGGAGTGTGTGAGCCTCCACTGAAGGGTCTTCACTGAATGTCCACAGAGAGAAGACAGGCAGACTAGCCAGCTGGCTTTCTTTCACGAACTTTTTCCTCAATGTTTTATTTTGAAAATGTTCAAACCTACAGAAAAGTTGAAAGAATAGTTTAATGAACACCTATAAATGTTTCATATAGGTTAACTGGATGTCAGCATTTTCCAAGTTCCAAACAGTCCAAAGAATATTTTTCCTTCTCTATGCTTATGTATATACTTACAAATGTTTATGTACTTTCTTACTTAACCTTTTGAAAGCAAATTGCAGAGATCATGATACATCACTCTTAAATATTCACGCTTATATCACTCACAAAACCAAGGATATTTTCCTGTATAGTCACAATACCATAGTCATCCAGAGACAATTACCATTGACTCAATATTATCTAATATACAACCCATAATCAACGTTCCCAGTTGTCCCATAACGTGTTTTATAGTTGGATTTTTGGTCAGGGAGAGGACCATCCATGTTTATTCAAGATACTTGAGTTGCATTTAGTTATCATTTATGCTTAGTCTTTTAAAAATCTAATTTTACTTATCTTCAGTTCTGCTCTTTTTATTTTGCTTTGTTTTTCAAGTTTTTTGGAGACTCTGGGGCAGTTTTCTAGAATGTGCCATGTTCTGAGTTAACCTGATTGCTTCCTTGTGATTCAATTCCGCTTAAGCGATTTTGGCAAGAACAGTACATTGTAATGCTGTTCCCATGAACTTTGAACAAACTCCAGAACAAGGATTTTACCAAGGCCCCAGTGATTGAATTCAATAAAACAAAAAATTAAAGTCATTTTAAAAAATGAGATTCAGTATTTACTACTTTTAACAGAAAGCAAAATATCCACAGCAAAATGAAAGGTGGGGTATCCAAGATTCATGTTCAAGATTCTTAATAACTTATCTGTGTTTGAAAGCGACCCTTGTCATGTCAAATCTAACAACATTCGTTGAATCATCAGAACTGAGACTTGGGCAGGGTCAGTCTCTGCCCTTGCAAAGCGGATAATTACTAATTTGTTGCAATTTCAGAAATGCAGAAGGCCACTCTTCCCCACTCGGCTACACTGCCTCTATTGTGTGGGCAAGTTCCATCTACTGTTATTAACCATCAAAGCCTTTAATGAATTAGCTGCTACATGTCGGGCCTTCTGCTTAGTGTTTTGTCTAACTATTTCTTACAACAACCTCATGAAGTAAACATCATTAGTCTCATGTTAGAGATGGGAAACTGAGACTCAGAGATGTAACTGCCCCCACGGGCCCAAGCAGCACGCTTAGAATTTGCATCAAAATCTGCATCATTAACTGAAGTTCTGTAATTTCATGTTTCATCATAATCTTCTATTCCCCGATCCCATCTCATTCACCAAATAGCTTTCTCTTTTTTCCTCTAGACCATACACTACAGTGGGCATCCAATAGCAGCATTTTATGCCAATAAGTTCTTCTAGAAATTATGATTAATATTATGTGTCTGCTTTGTGCCAGGTACCTTGCTGAATGCTCTACACACCACATCTCATTTACTCTTCCCAAGAACCACAGAAAGAAGATATATATTAATAATGTCCTGTGGTCACTCAGCTAAGAAATGGCAGAGTAGGGATCTGAACTGGGTCTGACTGCAGGTCTGAGCTCCAAAACTTTCACCCTGGATGAAGGAAAATCATGGCAACCCTGGACAATGCAATGACCCAGAGACTTGCCAGTAACAAAGAGCAAAACATTGATTCATTAAGCTCTGAACTCCTCTGCCCCCATGCTGCCAGAAGGACAACTAAAAAGAGACTCCAAAATATTCCCCTAAAGGTCCATTAACTCAGCAGCTCCTGTGAGCAAATCACTGCATAAGACTTCTCTCTCACAAAGAAGATTTGTAGATTCATGTGTCTAGAAAGAACCAAGACAGCACTTACAGGAAGAACACGCACATGATCTATCTCTCTTTGTTACCCATCCTATACAAATCTTTGGAATGATTGAGTTTAACAAAAGATGTTTCCCTGCAGCAATTGTTCCAGACTAAAAATCAGAAGACAGACTGACTATGATCACTCTGTCTATAGCAAGGATATCCCCAAGAAACAAATAAACCAAAAAATCAACTTAGCTAAATGCATGCAACCTGTCCTCTAGGCTCTTCTAATGAGCATGACATCCAGAAGGTGAGGAAGGTTAGGGTAAACACCCCCGGGAGTGCCTGCCTTATCTATGCCCTGCTCTTTGATAACCTGTGCCTCACTCATGACCCCAGCTCCCCACCACGGCTGATGGAACCAGGAGTATAGGAGTAGATCCTTGTTAGGGCACCTCTCCTAGAGTCTGGGATTCCAGAACTCCCCTTCCCTGCCCTAAACTGAGAAGAAATGAAAAGCCAGTCTTCAAGGAGAGGAAAAACAGAACAAAGCAGGTTCACTGAGAGAGACAGACATCACTCCAAGTGGACCTGTTGCAGCCACAAATCTCAATTTGCCCTCAATACTGTCCAGTGACTCCTCTACACACCTCTCCTCATTTCCAAAATACATATTCACCTTCTTCAAACGCCAGCCCTCCCATGCCCACCTGCCCTCTCATTTGAGTCTTCAATTATACCCCCTATTTTCTTTCCACAGACTTCTCACTCTCATGATTATGTCTCCTCTCCTCCTGGATTATTCCCATGAATATACAACAATTATTGCCCATCTTTTAAAAAAAGAAAGATCCTCCCTTTTCCACACATCCTCTTCCAGCCACCACTTCATTTTCTGCTCCTCTTCAAAGCAAAGAGTTTTCTCTCTTACTGCCTCTACTTTTTAAAGGTTTAATCTTATATTCTCCCTACAGTCCACTTCCTGCCCCATTATACCATGAAGACTGAACTCATCAAGGTTTCTAATGATGTCCATGTTTGCCAAATCTAAGGATCCCTCTTCTAATCCTTTCTTGCTTGGCTGTCTGCAGCATTCAGCAAAGACGAGTATTAGCTCCCTCACAAGGTTTTCGTGACACGATTTTCTCCTGACTTTCCTTCTATTTTGCTGCTTCCTTCTCCATCAGCTTTACTGAAATTGCCTTCTTTGTTCTTCAAATGTTGAGGGTCAGGAAAGGGAGAAAAGCAAATACTGTGTGCATTACAGAGCTGCCTTCCTCTTGGAATCAAGCATGATTGATTGCTTCATCTCCCAGAACCATCTTCCAAGGGGCCACATAAACGATGAACATCTTAGAACTGGCTTTCCAAAGAGAGGAAGAAGGAAGAATTTATTTGCTCCCTCCCGTTCCCCAGTGACCAAAGGTTTACTCCAGGGAGCGTTGACTCCTCCTTATTCCCCAGTTGCTTCTACATGGGCACTGAGCTGGTCCGCATCAACAGGGAAGCCCAGGACGGAAGCTGATAGGTGCCTGGGAAGTGGGGCTTTGTCAGAATGCACCCACAGAAAGTCAGCGGGAGCCCACACAGAGCCAGCAAGAGAGGCAGAATGAAAATGCAAAGGCTCCTGGGTCAGGCGAGTCAGAGAGCACCTGAAGTATCTCATAAGAGGTGTCTGATCCAGCATCCCTGTCCTCTCCTCCCAGCTCCATCCTTACCTATTGACATTTCCACATCAGTGTCCAAAAAGCACATTAACGTGGTCAAAAGAGAACATTTCCTCCCTCCCTACCCCAGTATGTTCCTCCTATGTCTTCTCTATCTTGGTCAGTAACATCTTAATCCAACCAGTCACTAAGCTAAAAACTGTAGAGTTATCATTGGTTTCACTGACTGTCCTCCCTCTCCCCAATTCATCTACCAGTGGGTCCTGTTGGCTCTAGCTACAAAATCTATCCCAAATCCCCCCACTTCTCTCTGTCTGCCTACAACCAACCTAACCCCATCCATTACCATATCTCAGGTGGACTCTTCTGGACCTAACTTGCCCTCCTGCTCTTTACTTCTCAACAATACAGTCTTCACATAGTTGCAGCCAGAGTGAGCTTTTTAATTTTTTACATTTCACCATTAAAAAATTGCAAACATATACAAAAGTTGAAACACTAGTAACTAGATTAACAACAGAGACAATAGTAACAAAAGAAGGTAAAAGTTGCTCAGTCCTGTCCGACTCTTTGCAACCCTATGGACTATATAGTCCATGGAATTCTCCAGGCCAGAATACTGGAGTGGGTAGCCTTTCCCTTCTCCAGGGGATCTTTTCAAAGCAGGGGTCAAACCCAGGTCTCCCCCATTGTAGGTAGATTCTTTACCAGTTGCTCCACAAGGGAAGCCCAACAAAAGAAACAAGTGAATCAAATCATGAGCCCACCTTCAATAAGCATTCAATCATGGCCACTTCTGTTTCATTTCTAATTTTGAGATAAATTCCAGATACCTCATCATTCATTCTATAAGCAATATGACTTTGCATCAGTTTGCATCTCTTAAAGATAAGAACTTTCAAAGAAAATCATATATATGTGTTAATATACAATATTTGTTTTTCTCTTTCTGACTTACTTCACTCTGCTCTGGGTTCATCCACGTCATTACAGCTGACTCAGATTTGTTCCTTTTATGGCTGAGTAATATTCCATTGCATATTGGAACATCTTACCAAAGGAAAAATTAGCAAAAATTGCAAACAATTTTTTAAACACCCTAACTGCATAACATTATGGGGTGTTCTTTTTAAAAGGTGAAGCACATCATGTCATTTCAGTGCTGAGAACTTTCCATTGGCTTCCCATCATGCTTTGAATAAAGTCAACACCCTTATTAAGGATTAGAAGGCCCAGCCTCACATGGCCCCTGTCTGCGTCCCTGATCCCATTCCTGACCAGTCTCTCCCACTGCACACCAGCCACACTGGCTGCTCCACAGCCTCGCCTCCCTGAGAGCCCTAGTTGATCTCTGTGCCTGGAAGGCTTGTCCCTGCCATCTTCCAATGCTCAGCTCCTTCTTGTCATTCAGGTTATAGCTTACATGAGAGCACCTCTTATCACCTCTCTTAAGTAGCCTCCAGGGGTTACCACACTGCTCTCTTCTAATCCTCTCCGTAGCCCTTTGCCCATGGCATTTCCGGTGTGTGTGCCCTGGACAGGTTCACACTTATTGTCAAGCATGGCTATTAATAGGATTTTGTTTGCTCTCGAGTGTGGCCAAAAAATCTACGGTCATCCTATTTATAAGAATCTTACTTTTTGTCTGAGTTTGGGTTACTTATTGTCAATCTTCTTCTATGAGAATATACACTCTTTTACAAGAGCACTCTCATATGACTGGTTCTCCACTGTATCCACAGTGTTTGGCAGATGGGGGTACGTGGAAGGAAGGAAGGGAGGGAGGGAGGAAAGGAAGAAGAGAGGGAGGGAGGGAAACAGGGAAGCGGGGAGATCTTAGGCCCTGAATTTTCAGTCCTGGTTCCCACTGGAACTTTTGTACTCACCTATATTTGCTACTAAGTCACTTCAGTCGTGTCCGACTCTGTGCGACCCCATAGACGGCAGCCCTCCAGGCTTCCCCGTCCCTGGGATTCTCCAGGCAAGAATACTGGAGTGGGTTGCCACTTCCTTCTCCAATGCATGAAAGTGAAAAGTGAAAGTGAAGTCGCTCAGTCGTGTCTGACTCTTAGCGACCCCATGGACTGCAGCCTACAAGGCTCCTCCATCCATGGGATTTGCCAGGCAAGAGTACTGGAGTGGGTTGCCATTGCCTTCTCCGACTCACCTATATTAGGCTTCCATAATTTTCTATAAATATTTCTATTTTGTTTAACATAGATCAAATGGGTTTCTGTGATTTTTAATTAAGCAATTTCTGATAGCTGCTAATTTCTTTTAAGTAATTTTTCATTTTCCCATTCACATCACACTTTTCTTCCAGTGAATTGCATTCTTTAATTAAACAAGACAAAGCAAACAAACAAAAGTCCTATCAGCAGAGCCACTGTTATGTACTGAATATTTGTGTCCTTCCTCTAAATTCATACGCTGAAATGCTTACCCCCAGGGTGATGGCATTAGGATGGCTTTTAGGAGGTACTGAGGTCATAAGGACAGACTCTTCATGAGTGGAATTAGTGTCCATACAAAATGAATCCCAGCCAACAGGAAATACTGTATAGCACAGGAAACTCTACCAAGTATTTTGTAATAACCTAAACAGGAAAAGAATCTGGGAAAAAAAAATAGATATATACATATGTATACCTGAATCACCTTGCTATGTGTCTGAAACTAACAAAGCATTGTAAATCAACTATACTCCAATAAACAATAAATACAATCAAAAAGTAAAACGGACCCCAGAGAGCAGTCTTGTTCCTCCCGCCACGCGAGAATAGTGTAAAGACAGTAATCTACAAATCAGGAAGTGGACTCTCCCCAGATACCGAATCTGCCCATGACTTGATCTTGGACTTTCTGCCTCTAGAACTGTGAGAAACAACTTTCTGCTGTTACAAGCCACCTAGTCTTTGGTATTCTATTATGACAGCCTGACCAGACTAAGATAATAGCTGTCCTCCTACAAGAAGCAAACAAACAAAAAAGTCCACCAAAAGTATTTTCCTTAACCATAACCCATTGAGAAGTCTGCAACTGCAAACAAGCAGTCCAAATTAAAAGGCAATCATTTCTACTCCCCCTCTACAATAAATATTAGTGACATTGGCAATAAAGCTTCAGATGCTGATTATGTATGGGCCCATTTTTTACAAAAAGCTTTCAGTGGACAGTATAAGTACCCTGTCAAAAAAGCAATAAATCCTTAACATTAAGACCCATTTTTTTTTTTCATTTAAGCATATAAAGCATGCTTATTGCCCTGATCTGTATGAGAGTTTGGGTGAACAGTGGTGAGTAAAATACACAAAATCCCTTCCATTATGGAGCTTACAGTCTTGGGGTGCCCTCTGAAATAACACCATCTGAATGTCAGCCCGTATAATTTTTCTTTCAAGAAGGCAATGTTTCATAGGCGCTATGGTCAGACAGAAGACCTGGGTTCAAATCCTGGCTTTACAATTAGTAGCTCTGTGATCTCAGGCCAGTTCCTTGATTTCTCTGTGCCTCAGTTTCCTCTTTTGTAACACCGTCAGTTTGTTTAGAGGATTAAATGAGTCAAGCAATGAATAAAGTAAATAACAGTGTAAAGCAGTTAGATCAGTGCCTGGTAAAAGAAAGCCATAGATAAGAGTTTGCCATTTATATTATTAATACAGCAAAGAATAGGATTGATTGAAGAGGCCTGTATTTGGAACATTTTATCAATACATTCTGTTCAGTTCAATTCAGTTCGGTCGCTCAGTCATGTCCAACTCTTTGCGACCACATGAATCGCAGCACACCAGGCCTCCCTGTCCATCACCAACTCCTGGAGTTTACTCAAACTCATGTCCATTGAGTCGGTGATGCCATCCAACCATCTCATCCTCTGTCGTCCCCTTCTCCTCCTGCCCTCAATCCCTCCCACCATCAGGGTCTTTTCCAATGAGTCAACTCTGCATCAGGTGGCCAAAGTATTGGAGTTTCAGCTTCAACATCAGTCCTTCCAATGAACACCCAGGACTGATCTCCTTTAGGATGGACTAGTTGGATCTCCTTGCAGTCCAAGGGACTCTCAAGAGTCTTCTCCAACACCACAGTTCAAAAGCATCAATTCTTTGGCACTCAGCTTTCTTCACAGTCCAACTCTCACATCCATATATGACCACTGGAAAAACCATAGCCTTGACTAGACGGACCTTTGTTGGCAAAGTAATGTCTCTGCTTTTTAATATGCTGTCTAGGTTGGTCATAACTTTTCTTCAAAGGAGTAAGCATCTTTTAATTCCAAGGCTGCAGTCACCATCTGCAGTGATTTTGGAGCCCAGAAAAATAAAGTCTGCCACTGTTTCCAGTATTTCCCCATCTATTTGCCGTGAAGTGATGGGACTGGATGCCATGCTCTTAGTTTTCTAAGTGTTGAGCTTTAAGTCAACTTTTTCACTCTCCTCTTTCATTTTCATCAAGAGGCTCTTTAGTTCTTCTTCACTTTCTGCCATGAGGGTGGTGTCATCTGTATATCTGAGGTTATTGCTATTTCTCCCGGCAATCTTGATTTCAGCTTGTGCTTCTTCCAGCCCAGTGTTTCTCATGATGTACTCTGCATATAAGTTAAATAAGCAGGGTGACAATATACAGCTTTGCCGTACTCCTTTTCCTATTTGGAACCAGTCTGTTGTTCCATGTCCATTTCTAACTGTTGCTTCCTGACCTACATACAGTTTTCTCAAGAGGCAGGTCAGGTGGTCTGGTATTCCCGTCTCTTCCAGAATTTTCCACATTTTATTATGATCCACACAGTCAAAGGCTTTGGCATAGTCAGTAAAGCAGAAATAGATGTTTTTCTGGGACTCTCTTGCTTTTTCGATGATCCAGCGGATGTTGGCAATTTGATCTCTCGTTCCTTTGCCTTTTCTAAAACCAGCTTGAACATCTGGAAGTTCACAGTTCACATATTGCTGAAGCCTGGCTTGGAGAATTTTGAGCATTACTTTACTAGCGTGTGAGATGAATGCAATTGTGCAGTAGTTTGAGCATTCTTTGGGATTGCCTTTCTTTGGGGTTGGAATGAAAACTGACATTTTCCAGTTCTTTGGCCACTGCTGAGTTTTCCAAATTTGCTGGCATATTGAGTGCAGCACTTTCACAGCATCATCTTTCAGGATTTGAACATTATACACCCACAGATGCCTGAACCCTGTTTCCTGGTAGCCAGGCCCTTTTATTTCTCCAGACGAGAATTATGAGATTTCTTATCTGGGAAAGTTGAATGGCTCCAGAGAAAAGACCTCCAAAGAATGGCATTTGGAAGTTTCCCAGCATTGAGTCAACTCCCTGCCAATCACCTAATACAGCTGTCACTGGATAGGAAGCCCCATCCAGGTAAGAAGTATCCCCACTCTGCTTTCTGCAGCTCATGGTTAATTATGAACAAAGTCCTGCAGGCAACCAGACGTTTATCGTAGGGAGACACCAGGAAAAACAAACAGATAATGGCATCTCAGAATAAACAAAGAAAACATAGAAAACCAAAGAGAACTTATATCCTCTGAAAGGTTAAAAAACATATTTCATTTATAAAAAAAAAAAAAAACACCAAAATGCTATTTTTAAAAAAGAACAGAGAATAAGAAAGAATCTGGAGAAATTAAAAATAGGAAAATGTGCTACTTTTAAAATTTTCCATTCTTCTAAAATGGAAAATCTGATAAAATGGTTGGAAAATAAAGTACATATCTGTATATATCTATATATACACATAAATATACTTAATTATCGGTCAGTCCCGTCCCCCTTCCCCAACCGCAGGATCACAGAGTCTATCTTGTCTTCCGTAACCCATTTTTCTTCCATGTCCCCTGCCCTGGGCTACACTGGAGGGCTCTTGACCACTAGAAACGTCTGTAGTCTTAAATCCCACAGCACACAAGGCTGGCAGACGTCCAAGCAGTGAAGGAAAGAATGAGTGAGTGACAGCAGCCCTGAAGCTCTGATATCACACCTCTGCCAGCCTTCTTGGCTCCATTCATGTGGCCTCCTCCTGAATATTCTCTCCCCTACTTTTCACAAAAAAGAGACCTGGCCAAGTTTTGTGAGTGTGTGAACACTGGACTTGAAATTACACAGACCTCCAGGCTCTGCTATGAAGTTTGCAGAGAGGCAAGGGTCATGTCTGCCTCTATTAGAACATCTAATAGAACATCTGTTGGCTTGCACTCGCCAAAATGGTGACATCAGTTTTTTTTTAATGGCCTTTGTCAATGTTGGTTGAGAACATGCTATATGAAATGATAGTTATTAGTATTAAATCAATAATGATAATTAAATAAAACACACAAAAATGTGAAACAGAAGATAAAGATGGATAATATGAGAGGAAAATAGAATGTATAAAAGATCAATCCAGGTCAAATATTGATAGGAAATTCCAGAAAGAAAAAGCAAAGGGCATTAAACTATCAAATAAAGAACAAAGGAAATTTTTTTTCAGAGTTTAAAGAACATTAACCTTCAGGTTGAGAGATTTTAGCACCAAAGAAAAAAGTTATACCAAAAAGTGGCAACATGAAATTCTAGAACATCAGATATAAAGAGAATAAATGTAATCCATACCTCACATATACCAAAAATTATGCCAGGTACATTAGAGACTTATATGTATAAGTCAAAACTGGAAATGTTTTAGACAAGAATACAACATAAAATCTTCATGTCCTTATAACAGAGAAGTATTTTTAAAATAAGACATCATTTAGGTCACCACAGAGCATCAAGTAGAGTTCCCTGTGCTACACAGTAAATGGGAAGGAAATCAAAAAAAAGAGAGGATCTATGTATACATATAGCTGATTCACTTTGCCATACAGTAGAAAGTAATATTGTAAAGCAATTATACTCTAATAAAAATTAATTTTAAAAAAGACAACAAATTCATAACTTACAAAAAGTGACACTTTGACTACGCTAAATTCAAAACCTCTATTACCTCAGAGGAGACTGTAGCAAAGATTGCCACATTGTTCACTCATCCTTTCATCCTTTCCTCATCTACACACAACCAGAATGCATTTCTCAGCCTCACCTGCAACAATGTATGACTGTATACAGCCGCATGACTGTGAAATGCATTCATTTGAAACAAGATATCCTTCATCATTTTAAAGCTATCTAGCTAACTGTGTTTTCAACATTTCTGAGTTGTCAAGTCATGTTTATAAAGCACTATCTTTGGGCTCAGATTGGAGGTAAGTCACAGCAGAGCAGTTTAGTAAGGCAACTGACACATAGCAAGTGCTCAGTAAACATTTTTGAATTAACAAGTGAATGAACATGAGTAAGTAATAATGAGAAATTTACTTAGGCAGGATGGGCATGAACTCCTCGGCATTATTCAGCAATTGTTTTCAGTGTTTCTTAGCTCCAGTTTACATTAGGCTCACTTGGGAGCTTTCTAAAAGCATCAGAGATAGAACTGCAACTCCCTCTCTTGTTCCTCAATGTCCAAATCTATCAAATGGAAATAATACTGCCTCCTTCCACAGGACTGCTGAGATAATTAAGTGAGTTAATAAACATGATGAGAAGAGAAGCCTATCTGGCATATGCGCTCAGTTGCTTTAGTCATGTCCGACTCTTTGCAACCCCATGGATTTTCCTGGCAAGAACTCTGGAGTGGGTTGCCATACCCTCCTCCAGGGGATCTTCACGACCCAGGGATCCAATGCCCATCTCCTTTGTCTCCTGAATTGCAGGCAGATTCTTTACCACGGAGCCACCAAGAAGCCCATCTGGCATATAGAAAGCACAATAAATTATTAGTTTTTTAATATTATTTTCTTCAAAATGTTAATGCTTGAGCTTTCAATTAGGAAAGGAAAAGAATGATTTTGGAAAACAGAAGGATGACCAGGCACTTTTCATAAGCCGTCTGTTTGAATTCTCTTTTCAAAACAATAAGTAGGTAACGCTGTGTCCAGTTTGTAGATGGAGACAGAGGCTGCAAGCCTTGTGGCTATTCTGTGCTCTTCAGGTACATTCTCATTCTATAGGACAATACAAGTACTTTCCCTTTCAGAGA
Organism: Cervus canadensis; assembly: GCF_019320065.1. Classification (NCBI taxonomy): domain Eukaryota; kingdom Metazoa; phylum Chordata; class Mammalia; order Artiodactyla; family Cervidae; genus Cervus; species Cervus canadensis. The sequence continues at coordinate 32,583,650 of NC_057410.1, read as the reverse complement.
AGACCTCCCTGTTTACTGAAACCATTAATCCCATGGACACAATCCCATTATAATGCGCTAAAGATCATTGAAGCTGCTCACCCTGCGAAATGGCACTGTAATCAAGCTGTCAAGGAGGCTTGGAAACCCAAAGACTGCTATTAAATCATCCCTCTGGCCCCTCGTTGCCAGGGAAAGTAATCTCAATTCCTTTAACCTTTCCTCATAGGTGTTATTTTCCTAGCGCTTAGTCATTGTCCCTCTCCTCTGCAGTCCTAAGCTCAGAGGGACATGAGACAGACTGCCTTGGATGGGCCTGTGACCCTACATGCTCCACCTCCCTCCTTGGCTCTTTTTGGCAACCCTGGTTAGTATCATTAGAGATTTGTCTAATTTTCTTAGCCTTCTTAAAGCTTTCTTGCCATGGTTGATCCCATTTAATTTTGTCTATTTTATCGATGGCCATTCCTTTTTAAAAATTAGTGTAGTGTAATTTACATATAGTAAACTTCACTCCTTTTAGGGTATAATCCTATGAGGCTTAACAAATGCATACAATGATATGATAATGACCATGAAGATACAGAATATTTTAACCATCTCAAAAAGTTCCCTTATGGTTCTTTGTTTTCCCCTTCAGCCCCTGGCAACTACTATCTCTTTTCTGTCTCTGTACTTTTGCTTTTTCTTGAATGTCATAAAAATGGAATCAGATGGTATGCTTTTGAGCTTTTTGAGTCTGGACTGTTTCACTTAGCATAATGCATTTGAGATCCATCCATATCCTTGCATGTATCACAAGTTAGTTCCTTTTTTTCCACTCAGTGGGGCTCCATTATTTGGGTGGACTATAGTTTTCTTATCCATTCACCAGTAGAAGGATAGGATTGTTTCTAGTTTTTGGTGCTTACTAATAATGCTGTTATAAACATTGTATACAGGCTTTTGTATGAAAATAAGTTTTCGATTCATTTAGGGTAGTACCTAAAAGTGGGATTACTGAGTCATATGGTAAGTGTATTTAAATTTTATAAGAAATTGCCAAACTATTTTCTAAAATGGCTATATCCTTTTGCAATTCTCACCAACAATGGACAAGAGTTCTAATTACTCTGCATCCTCATCAATACTTGGTATTGTCAAGTTTTATTTTTTATTTTTTTAGCCACCCTTTTATATGTGTAGCTTCCCACTGTGGTTTTAATTTGCATTCTCTAACAATGTTGAGCATCCTCTTATTTGCTTATTGGGTATTTATATTTTTTTTAAATTTCTTTTCAGGTTATTTGTCCATTTTTTTATATTAAGTTTTTTCCTTAGTTCTGAGTATTGAAAATTTTTATATAAGTCCTAAATCAGATGTTGATTTCCTGCTTATTTTTTTTTTATCCTCCCAAGGGGCAATATCAGATATTTCAGAAATGAGCATAGAGATGGTCCTTAGCCCACAGCCAGTAGTCACAAGGGAAGCAGATGTTTATAGAAGAAGACAGGAAAGGCCTTGATTAATGTTCTGTTCATCTTATTGTATACAAGTTAGAATATGGAGGGTCTATGGTCAAAGAGAAGAAAGACACAAAATAACACAAGTTTTCCAAGAGTGGGTCAAAGCCAGTAAAACAAGAATTAGTTTGGTAGTAGTTTCACTTTGAGACTGGACTAGGAGTTGCCATTTTCATTCTTCCCTTTCTCTTAAGAGTAAGAATTCCCCCTAACTTCCTGCATCTCCAGCTCCAAAGGGACCAATCTGACTGACTGAGCACATGAGCCAGAATCAGAGAAGGTAGAGAGATTGGTCCTGAGAGAAGGGAACCATAGAAGAAGGAGAGGAAGAGGAGTGCCCTGGTGCCTCAGGGGGGTTCAGTGTGTACTGAGCAGTGGCTTTCTGTACTGAAACATCATCTAGACTCTTGCAGCATATTTAACCAAAAGAAATCTTTCTAGGAGGGAAGGCTGAGAGGTGGTAATCTACTAGGGACTGCTGAAAATCAGGAAGGGTGTGAAGCTGTGTTTGCAAATATCAATTCTCCGTATGAAAGAAGAGAGCAAAGATGAAGCTTTCTACTAAAGGACTATAAGATCCCACCACTTAGCCATTATGGACAGAGTTAGGAAGAGTGAGTCCACCTCCCTATCTGTGTTTCCACTACTCATCTTTCACTAAGGAAAGATAGATAATAAATAATCAAATAAACATTGGCTTTTAACTTTAATCAAATAATCGTGGAATCTGGTCCCATCACTTCATGACAAATAGATGGGGAAACAATGGAAACAGTGACAGACCTTACTTTTTGGGGGCTCCAAAATCACTGTAGATGGTGACTGCACCCATGAAATTAAAAGACGCTTGCTCCTTGGAAGAAAAGCCATGACCAACATAGACAGCATATTAAAAAGCAGAGACATCACTTTGCCAACAAAGGTCTAGCTGGTCAAAGCTATGGTTTTTCCTGTAGTCATGTACAGATGTGAGAGCTGGACCATAAAGAAAGCTGAGCACCAAAAAATTGATGCTTTTGAACTGTGGTGTTGGAGAAGACTCTTGAGAATCTCTTGGACTGCAAGGAGATCCAACCAGTCCATCCTAAAGGAGATCAGTCCTGAATATTCATTGGAAGGACTGATGCTGAAGCTGAAGCTCCAATACTTTGGCCACCTGATGTGAAGAGTTGACTCATTGGAAAAGACCCTGATGCTGGGAAAGATTGAAGGCAGGAGGAAAAGGGGATGACAGAGGATGAGATGGTTGGATGGCATCACTGACTTGATGGACATGAGTTTGAGAAAGCTCCAGGAGTTGGTGATGGACAGGGAAGCCTGGCATGCTGTGGTCCATGGGGTCACAAAGAGTCAGACATGACCTAGCAAATGAACTGAACTGAACTGAATAATCCTAGAATTTCTGATTCTGGTGTTACTTACTTGACTCTGAGAATGTGTTATGATTTTGAAGCACTCTAAGAAATGAAAAAAGACAATTTCAAATTGCCTGACTTTTCTATGGTAAACTTAACTAGTCAATCTATTTACATTTTCCTTCTCTTATGTCAAAATAGACAGTTAACTAGAGGAATTAACCTGCCTGACTTCAGACTATACTACAAAGCTACAGTCATCAAGATAGCATAGTACTGGCAAAAAGACAGAAATATAGATCAATGGAACAAAATAGAAAGCCTGGAGATGAATCCACATGCCTATGGACACCTTATATTTGACAAAGGAGGCAAAAATATACAACAGAGAAAAGACAATCTCTTTAACAAGTAGTGCTGGGAAAACTTGTCAACCATCTGTAAAAGAATGAAACTAGAACACTTTCTAACACCATACACAAAAATAAACTCAAAATGGATTAAAGATCTAAATGTAAGACCAGAAACTATAAAACTCTTAGAGGAAAACATAGGCAGAACACTCTCTGACATAAATCACAGCAAGATCCTCTATGACCCACCTCCCAGAGTAACGGAAATAATAGCAAAAATAAACAAATAGGACCTAATTAAACTTAAAAATTTTTGGACAACAAAGGAAGCTATAAGCAAGGTGAAAAGACAGTGTTCAGAATGGAAGAAAATAATAGCAAATGAAACAACTGACAAAGAATTAATTCCCCCAAAATACACAAGCAGCTCATGCAGCTCAACACCAGAAAAATAAATGACCCAATCAAAAAATGAGCTTAAGAACTAAACAGATATTTCTCCAAAGAAGACATACAGATGGCTAACAAACACATGAAAAGATGCGCAGCATCATTCATTATCAGGGAAATGCAAATCAAAACCACAATGAGGTACCATCTCATGCTGTTCAGAATGGCTGCCATCAAAAAGTCTACAAACAATAAATGCTGGAGAGGGTGTGGAGAAAAGGGAACCCTCTTACACTGTTGGTGGGAATGCAAACTAGTATAGCTTAGAGAACAGTTTGGAGATTCCTTTAAAAACTGGAAATAGAACTGCCATATGACCCAGCAATCCCACTGCTGGGCATACACACCGAGGAAACCAGAATTGAAAGAGTCATGTGTACCTACCCCAGTGTTCACTGCAGCACTGTTTACAATTGCCAGGACATGGAAGCAACCTAGATGTCATTGGCAAAGGAATGGATAAGAAAGTGGTGGTACATATACACAATGGAATATTACTCAGCTATTAAAAAGAATGCATTTGAGTCAGTTCTAATGAGGTGGATGAAACTGGAGCCTATTACACAGAATGAAGTAAGTCATAAAGAAAAACACCAATATAGTATATTAACGCATATATATGGAATTTAGAAAGACGGTAAATAACCCTATATGCAAGATAGCAAGAGACACAGATATAAAGAACAGACTTTTGGACTCTGTGGGAGAGGATGAGGGTGGGGTGATTTGACAGAATAGCATTGAAACATGTATATTACCATATGTGAAATAGATGACTGGTCCAAGTTTGATGCATGAAATAGGGCACTCAAAGCCAGTATGCTGGGACAACCCAGAGGGATGGGATGGGGAGGGAGGTGGGAGGTGGTTTGGGACGTGGGGACACATGTACACCCATGGCTGACTCATGTCAATGTATAGCAAAAACCACCACAATATTGTAAAGTAATTAGCCTCCAGCTAAAATTAATCAAATTAAAAAATAGTTAAACCTGAAGTACAGAAGTGTGAATTCCTGTGGCACAAATGATACCAAACATGTTCCAATAAATCACGAAATGCCCTAACCTCTACAGCTCTTCTGTTGACCCCTACATTTTGATTGAGAATTTTCTTAATTGTCTGCATTTCCATAGGTCTGTTCCACATCATGGTATCCTGTGTTAGATGAGTGGTTCTGAAAATACATCATCATGGATCATCGGTTATAATGAGTAGATTAACCCAGGGGCATGCCATGAAATGATCCGCCAAAAGTACAGTTGACAAAGTCTTCATCAGTCAGTACTGATATAAATACCAACCTCCTCAGAGGATCATTTGCAATGTGTCTCTCAGAGCTAAATCAGTACTCTAATTGCAACATCAGTTATGGGCTCAGCTCAATGATGAGAGGGGCAAAGATATGAGGATGTTCTCAGCTGAAGCTATTTATACATGACACGTGGTCCTTAATTATCTGGTAGGGAGGGGATGAGAAGAGGCAGAAAGTTGACATGACTAAAATCTGAATCCCCTCCTTGCTTTTTGTACCATTCCAGCAAGAGTGAAAATTCTAGGCACTTCCTTTCTAAGAGAAAAAGGTAAGAAACTTCAAATCTTGTGATAATACAGTCTACCCAGTTGTCAACTGGCATTTCACAGCTAATAACCCTGTTTACTGTGTGAGTTCAAAACTTTAACAGACTGTGGGAAAGAAAATTCAAGTTATTAACATATGGCCCAAATTAAAAAAGCAGTCTTGGTAGAATCTCTTTTCCTTAAAAGTAGAATAAAGCTGTAGATAAGAAAACTGATTTGGTTATTTCAGAACTTTGGTCAATAAAAAAATCCAAACTTTAATACAAAAACTTTCTAGAACATAATATACAAACATTAATCACATATTCATTAACTGATACATTAAATGCCAAAGATTCAAAATATAGTACAGGAAGGATAGCAAACATATGTTATATTTGAGGAGAAATAGTTATAATAGTGATTTTACTGTGTGCTGAGAATCCTAACTGTTCAGTTCAGTTCAGTTCAGTCACTCAGTTGTGTTCGGCTCTTTGCAACCCCATGGACTGCAGCACATCAGGCTTCCCTGTCCATCACCTGCTCCCAGAGCTTGCTCAAACTCATGTCCACTGAGTCAGTGATGCCATCCAATCATCTCATTCTCTGTTGTCCCCTTCTCCTCCTGCCCTCAATCTCTACCAGCATCAGGGTCTTTTCCAATGAGTCAGTTCTTCGCATCAGGTGGCCAAAGGATTGGAGTTTCAGCTTCAGCATCAGTCCTTCCAATGAACACCCAGGACTGATCTCCTTTAGGATGGACTGGTTGGATCTCCTTGCAGTCCAAGAGACTCTCAAGAGTCTTCTCCAACACTATAGTTCAAAAACATCAACTCTTTGGCACTCAACTTTCTTTATGGTCCAACTCTCACAACCATACATAACTACTGGAAAAAAACCATAGCTTTGACTAGATGTCAAAGTTGGTAAAGTAATGTCTCTGCTTTTTAGTGGCTTCCCTGGTAGCTCAGCTGGTAAAGAATCCACTTGCAATGAAGGAGACCTCGATTCAATTCTGGGTCGGGAAGTTCCCCTGGAGAACAGATATGCTACCCACTCCAGTATTCTTGGGCTTCCCTGGTGGCTCAGCTGGTAAAGAATCAGCCTGCAATGCAGGAGACCCGGGTTCAATCCCTGGTTTGGGAAGATCCCTGGAGAAGGGAAAGCCTACCCACCCCAGTATTCTGGCCTGAAGAATTCCATGGATTGTAAAGTCCATGGTGTCACAAAGAGTCGGACGTGACTAAGTGACTTTCACTTCACTGCTTTTTAATATGCTGTCTAGGTTTGTCATAGCTTTTCTTCCAAGGAGCAAGCGTCTTTTAATTTCATGGCTGCAGTCATCATCTGCAGTGATTTTGGAGACAAGAAAATAAAGTCTCTCACTGTTTCCACTGTTTCCCCATCTATTTGCCATGAAGTGATGGGACCGGATGCCACGATCTTAATTTTCTGAATGTTGAGTTCTAAGCCAGCCTTTTCACTCTCCTCTTAAGATCACTTTCATCAAGAGACTCTCTAGTTCCTCTTCGTTTTCTGCCATAAGGGTGGTGTCATCTGTATATCTGAGGTTACTGATATTTCTCCTGGCAATCCTGATTCCAGCTTGTGTTTCATCCAGTCTGCATTTCTCATGATGTACTCTGCATATAAGTTAAATAAGCAGGGTGACAATATACAGCCTTGATGTACGCCTTTTCCAATTTGGAACCAGTCTGTTGTTTCATGTCTGGTTCTAACTGTTGCTTCTTGACCTGCATACAGATTTCTCATGAGGCAGTTAAAGTGATCTTACCCTACCTATAATAGCTCAATTAATTCTCTCAACAGCTCCATAAGAGAAATATTATCCACATGTCACTGATAAGGAAAATATGGCTCAGAAGATTAGTTAGTGCAAGTCAAATACCATTTAAGTAGAATTGTCAAAATTCAAATTCTATCAGACTCCAGAGCCTTTACTCTAAAACACTACTCTCTATTCTACATATTTCTATCAACCTCATAGCTTATCTTACTACTATATCCTGCTTCTCTATAGTTTCACTTGACCTCTTTATGACCTTTCAAGGTAACTGCTCTCTCTCATCTCTCCTTCATGCATCTTTAAGATGTGCATTCACTGTGAACAGTTCACCTTTCTACTTATTTCTCATCTCAAATCTATACAATAATGAGATCATGATTGGTTCAGCTTTTCCCTTTCTGAGTAAAGACAGTGCCTCAAGCACCCTTAAAACGAACACAGTACTTGTCCATGGTCAGGTAGCTGGTCTTGTTCCAATTAGCTGCTGGCTGGTAGGGAGTGGGCAGGAGAGGAGGGGAGCCCCACCCAGTTAGTTGGAGCCTTGAGTGGATCAGTTACCCTCGGCAGAGGCTACAGAGACCGGTACTGGGATGACTAATACAAACACGGTGAAGGAATTCTGAATATATCACTGTGAAGAATTTTGTTTCCTAAATTGTCCTTATCTGACTAAAAGCAGAGGCTCCCAAAAGAATTAAACTGTCATAAATGCCCTTCAGGAATCCAAGAAGGATTGACTTCTATCACTGGAGGTAGCACTAGAATAAGAAGCCACCTAAATAGATATCATCATTAAACTATCATATCTCCTACCTAACCTCATAAAGGCTCATTTATCTTCCCCCAGAATCATTTGGTCTTCCCATAAGTGCCCCTTTCCCCCTTCTCTTCCCATGTTATGTTGGTATTCATGCTTCTGCACAGTTGTTCAATCGTGTCCGACTCTTTGTGACTTCATGGATTACAGCCCCCCAGGCTTCTCTATCCGTGGGATTTTCCAGGCAAGAATACTGGAGTGGGTTGCCATTTCCTACTCCAGGAGATCTTCCCGACCCAGGGGTTGAACCCGAGTCTCTTGCCTTTCCTGCATTGGCAGGGGGATTCTTTACCACTGTACCACCTGGACACCCATTATGACGATATATAAGCCCCAGATTCTAGTCACTCCTTGACCTACATTTTTCTGTGAATTCCCATGTACATAACATGAGTAAAAGATCTTTTTTTCTCTGTCTTTTGTCAGTTAAATTATTAGGACCCTCAAAGATAGAAACTAAGAAGGTAGAGGGAAATGTTTTTCCTCCTCCACAAAGAAATAATTTGAAACTGAAACAGAGGGAAGTGGGCAGGGCAACCTTTGAAAGAATGACATAGCCTGAGGATATGACATAAACTGATTAGAATCAAATGGGTCCAAGATGAAGGAAAAGTTAACTTCCACTGGACACTGAGCTTCAGTTTATGCTCATTGTAACACATCAGCATGTTATAAATTACATACCCACAGGCACCATGACAGTTCCAAGTCTGATCATAAAGGTCTCATCCTCTGTCATCCCCTTCTCCTCCTGCCCTCAATCCCTCCCACCATCAGGGTCTTTTCCAATGAGTCAACTCTTCGCATGAGGTGGCCAAAGTATTGGAGTTTCAGCTTCAACATCAGTCCTTCCAATGAACACCCAGGACTGATCTCCTTTAGGATGGACTGGTTGGATCTTCTTGCAGTCCAAGAGACTCTCAAGAGTCTTTCTTCAACACCACAGTTCAAAAGCATCAATTCTTTGGCGCTCAGCTTTCTTCACAGTCCAACTCCTCACATCCATACATGACCACTGGAAAAACCATAGCCTTGACCAGACGGACCTTTGTTGGCAAAGTAATGTCTCTGCTTTTTAATATGCTATCTAGGTTGGTCATAACTTTCCTTCCAAGGAGCAAGTGTCTTTTAATTTCATGGCTGCAGTCATCATCTACAGTGATTTTGGAGACAAGAAAATAAAGTCTCACTGTTTCCACTGTTTCTCATCTATTTGCCGTGAAGTGATGGGCCCGGATGCCACGATCTTATTTTCTGAATGTTGAGTTTTAAGCCAGCTTTTTCACTCTCCTCTTTCACTTTCATCGAGAGACTCTCTAGTTCCTCTTCGTTTTCTGCCATAAGGGTGGTGTCATCTGTATATCTGAGGTTATTGATATTTCTCCTGGCAATCCTGATTCCAGCTTGTGCTTCTTCCAGCCCAGCGTTTCTCATGATGTACTCTGCATATAAGTTAAATAAGCAGGGTGACAATATACAGCCTTGACATAAGGCTGCCATAAGGGTGGTGTCATGAAATTACCCACTTTTATAAAAACTGACAAACCCATATCCTGGTACCACTCTGGCTCTTCTAAGATGGTTCACATTCTGTCTGTGGAGTGTGTTTTTCTCCAAATAAATCCACTTCTTACCTATCACTGTGTCTCTCACTGAACTCTTTCTTTGATGAAACATCAAGAACCTGAGCATTGAGTCCTGAGGCCAGGTTTGTGATCTCAGTTAAAAGACAATAGGTTCAAGTCCCAGTCTGGGTTCCCTGGTTTCAAAACCATCAAAAATTACACCGTGAAAGAGTATTTAATGACATGGGAAAAGACCACTATCTGTTAAGTTAAAAAATAAGGTTACCAAGCTCAAACAAAGAGTCAGATCTTATTTTTGTAAAGATATAGGTTTGTATACATTCACTGGGCTTCCGTGGTTGGCTCAGCAGTAAAGAACCCACCTGCCAATGCAGGACACACAGGAGATGCAGGTTCAGTCCCTAAGCTGGGAAGGTCCCCTGGAGGAGGGCACGGCAACCCACTCCAGTGTTCTTGCCTGGAGAATCCCATGGACAGAGGAGCCTGGCAGGTTACATTCCATAAGGTCACAAAGGGCTGGACCTGGCTGAAGAGACTTACACACACGCACATGACTTGAAAGTCTAAAAGATGTTCATTAAATTAACAACTATTACCTTGAGGTCTAGGAGCAATTTTAACTTTTCTTTTTATTACATTTTCTAATATTCAAACATGTAAACCTGTAATAATAAATTTATATTACTTTTTTTTTTTTTTTACTGATCCATGTGGCATGTGAGACCTTAATTTTCTGACCAAGCATCAAACCCATGTCACCTGCAGGGGAAGTGTGGAACCTTAACCTCTGGACTGCCAGGAAAGTCCCTATATTCCTTTCTATGTTGAAAAACATTCAAATATTTTCTTTTTGAAAAAGTAAGAATCTAAATATTCCATTTGTAGAAGTCATATTATCTTTTAAACTTATCCTTAAAAAGTACTTGAGAAGAAATTCCCTGAAGAAGAAAATGGCAACCCACTCCAGTCTTCTTGCATGGGAAATCCCAAGGACAGAGAAGCCTGGCAGGCTACAGTCCTGGCAGGCTAGAGTTGGACACGACTTACTGACTAACCCACCACAAAAAAGTACAGATGAAATTAAAAACTTAGTTGTGAAAATATTCATTGTCATATTAGCAAAATAAAATTTCAAAGAAAAAAGTCCAATAATAGCATAGAAAAAATAATTAAATGACATCCAAAGGTGGATATTTTGTGACCATAAACATTATTTCATGAGAAAAGATATGACATGTAAATGCAAGTCTCAGTACAATTTACTATTGGGAAAAAACAAGTCACAAAAATATAAATTATAATGTGACACTATTTTCTTGTTCAAAATTACCCAAAATGCATTTATACCTAGAAAATAACCTGGAAGAATCAACAAAAAGGGGTGGGATTACAGATGGGTTTAATTTTCTTACTTTTAGATCTATAATTTTTAAATTATCCCACATGAACCTATATTACAAATGTAATTTTACAAATAAGAGTCGGGTCTTTGGTTTTATGGGGGTTTCTATTTTGTTTAATGTAAATATTGATGACTCTGACTGGGATTTAGGACTTTTCCTCACTCTTTGCTGTCTCATTTGAGACTGCTTGGAGAAAAGTATTATTTGTTAAGATTTTATAGTCATGACACGAAATAGACTAGACTAATAAATGTTTATGTTTTAACACAGAAGGTAGAGGCAATTTCTCAATCACCATATTGAGTTTCTTAATGAATGTTCATTATTCATCACGGAGTGGCAGATAGTTCCCAGAGATTGGTTTTATTCTAATAACACCTCTACATAAGCCTGAGCTCCTCACAGCCATGGTAACAAAAATTCTTTGAGAATTCCTATTTGCAAACTTGGCAGGGTGCTGGAAAGCAATGGAAACACAGATACACACTCTAATGCAGAACATTATTTCACAGTAGCTGTGATCTTTGTAAAAATGATTGTGTTCTCAAAAAATTAAAAATAGAATTGTGATACAGCAATTTAATTTCTGGGTATGTATCCAAAGTAATTGAAAACAGGGACTAGAACAGCTATTTCTACATTCATGTTCATAGTAGCATTATTCATGATAAATAGTAGAAGAAATCCAAGTGCCTACCCATTGATGAATGTACAAGCATGTGTGTGATGAAACATGTATTTCCTACCGTGTGGGTCATGATCAAAAATATTCAAAACGCTTGTATTAAATTGTATGTTCATTTATGGAGATTTTAAAAAATAGAATAATTAATTAATTTGTATTAATTATGTCTAATAGTAATCAGCAAAGCCAGAAAACATGTGGCACACAAGTCTTAGAGTTCCTACTTCATTAAGGGCCTTTTCAGAAGCATATTTCCTTTCCAAATTCACTCCAATACCTCCACAGTCTCCATAGGATTTCCAACTCTCTTTCCTTTGCTTTAATCACATGTAGATATACACTAGACCTAAGCATCCTTGAAATCTAAGTAGGAAAGGATATGTTCAGTCAACAAATAGTAGATTTCTTTACTATTTTAATCTACTTAAGTAAACAAAGATTTTTCTTGTCTCTCTAGCACTTTATTATTTTTAAAATTTATTTATTTATTTTAATTGGAGGCTAATTACTTTACAATATTGTGGTGGTTTTTGCCATACATTGACATGAATCAGCCATGGGTGTACATGTGTTCCCCATCCTGAACCTCCCTCCCACCTCCTCCCCATCCCATCACTCAGGGTCATCCCAGTGCACCTCTCTGGCACTTTAAATGTTCACATTTAACTGTTGATGTGCCTATGAAAATCTTATCTTCTCAAGATAATCTTGATCCTTCTCAAGAGTCAAGAAGAGGCCCAGTGGGGATGGTATTGGAGGTCAGCCCAGGATGAAGTGGACAGCCAATTGATAGCAAGCGGAACTATGGACAAACACATCAGCTGATCTGATTTTCCAAGACAAGCTAGACATTCTATTTTTATGAGAAATCTGTTATTAAATGTTGGCAAGTAATTCAAAATAATTCTAAAACTTTGAAGGAAAAATAAAATGTGTCTGCAAACAGCCCAGTTTGTGACCTCTTCTTCCAGAAGTCTGCTAGATAAGACAACAATAACTATTCTTCAGAGCCCCCATGACTTCACCCCATTCTAACCTTCACCCTTCATTCACCCCCAAATTAACTGTTCTCTGATCTGAGTTACTAACACAATTTGTGTGTATCTTTGCCATAGCGCTCATTACATCTTATGATAATTTTGCTGCTGTTGTTGTTTGTTTTTCTACATATCCAGCTACCTTGTTAAAAATGATTGCTATTTAATGTTAAATCCTGAACTTGGTGCTCAGTGGAATTTGAGGAACTCAGTTTGAGTCTCAGCTCTGCGATGAGACATCTTTGACTGTTGACCTCTTTAGGCTTAATTTTCACATCTAAAATATGAGTTGTTAATAACAATGGAAAATGGTGGCTGCTTTATTGAGGATAGCAATAGAGATACAGTGAGACTTCAGTCAAATTTTCCCAGAAAGCCTCAGTAAGAAACTTTGAGTGTAGATGGACTTTTTAAATTTATAATTATGATAATAAGTGAAATATTGAGTGTTTGTATATGCCAGTACTTCCAAGATGCTTTATATGGTTCCATAAGCTTCATAATAACTCCATGAGGTAAATACCATCATTATTTATATTTTACCAGTAAAGAAAATAGGACTTCAGGAGGTTGAATAGCACTTCTACTAAGTGGCAGAACTGGAACCAAAATGTCCCAGTGCAAAGCCCATGATCTTGAGAAAACCCCTAACTCACAACAGTGAAAAGTCTCAGAATGGAGTCATTCCCTCAAACTATGTGGCTTTGAAGGCAATAAAATGGACAGGCATACAGACACACACTGGTGTCTTTTTGTGAAGAAAGATGCTCTCATTCACGTATGAAAAAAATCCATATGGAGTAGCTAGACTGGATGGATGACTGTGGGGACAGGGAAATGATCTTAAGCAGATTTCTCTAAGGAGACAATTTGAGACAAGTTGCAACAAAGAGGAGGAGAGGGCTTAGCAGATGTAAAACAGGAGCTTGCTCAGGTCTCCTGGCCCCAGTCCCACCCCAGCTGTGGACAGTTGACTACAGATGCTGTGCTGCCAGCAGGTGGGAACAGGGGCCAGCAGTGGCAACCACCCCAGGAAAGGTGGAGGCTGCTCAAATGTCAGAGAAGCCCTTTATCTTGGTGATGGTAAATCTTGTCATTCATCATAGAAAGGTAAATACAGGAACCATCGGCAATAGACAACCATCAGCTAATGAGGGTTTACTTGACTAATGCACTTCATATCCTGTTCTCATTTGAAGCTTAATCCCTGGTGTTGCTCATGTACATTTTAAAGGGTCTCAGTGTCATTTCCCAGAGAAGGCAATGGCACCCCACTCCAGTACTCTTGCCTGGAAAATCCCATGGACAGAGGAACCTGGTGGGCTGCAGTCCATGGGGACGCAAAGCGTCGGACATGACTGAGCGACTTCACTTTCACTTTTCACTTTCATGCATTGGAGAAGGAAATGGCAACCCACTCCAGTGTTCTTGCCTGGAGAATCCCAGGGATGGGGGAGCCTGGTGGGCTGCCATCTATGGGGTCACATAGAGTCGGACACGACTGAAGTGACTTAGCAACAGCAGCAGCAGTGTCACTTCCAGAGGAGAGTGGGGGTAAAATATGGGAGGTGGGGGAAATCATTCTAAACAGAGTTTCCTCCTCGTTGCCATTGTAAGTTCTTACCATTTATTTTTAAATAACTGAGCGCAAGAAAAGGAAATGAAATATCCTTAGAGAACTTTGTAAATTCAGATAAACTTGTCTGGAACTTTTGACTGTTTAGCTTGGGAAAACTTGTTTTTACAATCCAGAGTGGTACCCAAATGCAGTGGCATGACTGCAGTAACCTCGGAAGGCTTTGGGCAGATGACCTAGCTGAGGGGGAGCCAGCAGTTGTATCCAAGGTTTCTATTTTCTAAATATAAAAATAGTTGGAGTGGAGGAGGGGGTCCTGTAGGGACATTTTGGCCAATGCTAAAGAGATAAAAATGACAAGCGCCTAATTAAACCAAATTGAGCCAGATGAGAATAGAAAGTGGGACTTCAAGGGGTGCCAGGGCCAGGAAGAGAGAATGTCCTCAGTGACAGGGCATGGGGTCAGAGGGACTCCCAGGGTGGCTCTTGAGCCAGCTTTCAATGTCCTGGGGAAAAGCTGTGGGTTGTTCCAAACCACTGAGCAGAACTACCATCCCTAAGGAATAGTCAGATACAGCCCAAGAGTCCATGAGGTGACCCCCCCCCTCTTTTTTTTTCTTCCATTTTTCTAGCAGGAGTGAACGTAACAGTAGACTGACAACTTGAAACTCAGCCTGGTTGACAGGCATTATGGAGCCCATCAGACTATTCTGTAGACTATCCAACTCTTCAAAAAGACTTCCTTGCTTCCCACTGGGTCAGTCCAATGTAGTGCCCACACCCTGCAATTTCCCATGGGTAAAAAATAAATGAAGACAATGCGGGGGTGGGGGAGGGAGATGGGTTTTGGGACATAAGTATTCTAACAATTAGGGGAGAGCATGGTGACTGGACTTATTTTATTCTCAAGACAATCCTATGAGAGATGTACTATTTTGTTTGCCTACAGATTAAAAAAAAAAAACTAAGGTGTGGACTGGTTAAGTCATATGCTCCACTATGAAAAAGCCTATGTGTCTCGATAACTCAAGTGTTTAAACATTATACTGTACTGACTCTCAATGAGATGACACAAGGAAAGTACTTTGACAGTAATTGCTCCTTAGAAAGTATTCACTATATTGGCTACTATTACTATTCTCCTTTTATAAACAGACATTCATATTCCAGCTAACAATTATCAGTTAACTAAAAATGATTTGAATAGCAGTTTATCAAAGTATTCCCTAGGAATACTAGAGTTCTACTAGAGTTAGAGAGTATCCATGGTAGTCATTCTCCAGGATGGCCCCCAGTGAGCCCAGAATCCTGGAGGTCACACTCTCCCAATCAGGGTTGATCTGCATGATCAATAAACTTTGGAGAGTGATAGAATATCACTCCTGAGGCTAGGTTATAAAAGACATTGTGACTTTTGCCTTTCTCTCTCTTAGATCCCTCACTCTGGGACAGATTTAGCTGCCATGTTATGAGTATTGTTCACTCAGTCGCGTCTGACTCTTTGCAACCCCATGGACTGCAGCACGCCAGTCTTCCCTGTCCCTCACTATCTCCTGGAGTTTGCTCAAACTCATGTCCATTGAGTCAGTGATGCCACCCAACCATCTCATCCTCTGTCGTCCCCTTCTCCTCCTGCCTTCAATCTTTCCCAGCATCAGGGTCTTTTCTAGAGCAATACCTCCATGGCAGAGAACTGAGGCCTCCTGCTAAGAACCATGTGAGTGAACCACCTTGAAAGTGGATCCTTCCCCAGTCAAGCCCTCAGATGAGAGCAGACCTGGCCCACATGATGACTGCAACCTTAGAGAGACCATGAGCCAGAATCACCCAGCTAAGCCACTCCAGGTTTCTTGACTGTCAGGAACTATGTGCTTATTGTTCAAGAGCACTGTATTTGGAGTTATTATTATACAGCTATACATAACTAATACTTTATCTCTTCCTGAAACTGTCTACCAGCCCCCAGATTTTTGTAACCCTTCAACCATAGCCCTTGCTATATTTTGACTCTCATGTTTTCACCTCAGTGAAATGAGCTGATTTCTAGAAAATGAGCTCAAGAACAAACACTGATACTTTCCTTGACTTTTAGATTCCCAGGGTCTAACTAATACTGTAACTGGTAAGAATTTCAATAAGTATATGCAATTGGACTATACAGTCTCCACTTAACTATATGTTCTCTTTCTTAAAAGTATAGACTGTATTTATTTTTCATGAATTCAGGTTGTTCTAGCTATCTAAACAATAAGGTCTGCTTTCTTTCAGCTAGTACTTGGTTATTAAAGTTAACATTAAATTTATACTATCCGATATCTTAAACACATTTTTTTTAATTTTTACAATGAAAAGTATGTAATATAGCACCATTCCTATGCTTTCCAGTCACTATTCCATTAGCCTGAAGTTTTATTCTTGCCAAATAAAACCACTTCTTAATTTGAATTTGTAAAATAAAAAAACACATTCAGAAGACTTGATTTTCTGTTTGTCCATCCTTGATCCTACAGCTGGCTTCTCAGATACAGAGATTCTTGATGCATTTTAGTTCAATATTTTGCCACCTTTGCCTAGCAGCTCATTCTCTGCCTACCTGTAACCCTTCTTGTCTTCAGCTCCTTCCTCTTTTGGAGGAAACACTTTTGTGGCAATATGATCAGCTAATGTGCTGCCCTCCTGGTTGGTACATTGTGCAATGAAAAAATTCTTACAATTCTGAAACAAAACTTATTTTTCCCTTTTTTGTTCCATGGATCAGTTCAGTAGCTACACTCACACTCTCATCACCCACTGCTTCTCTGAAATGTTTAAGATCTCAGCTTTCCCCTGAATCAAGCTGTTCTCAAGATTCAGTGTCAGTACAAGAAACAGAGAGAAAGAAAAATAAATTGATATTTATAGAGGCTAAAAGGAAGTTAAGGAATCTTTGATGGTTCAGAATGGGAGCTTGAAAGACCTTTGACACCAGACAAAGGATTACACAGTCCTGAATTTGTGGCTGATAGCTGTACAACAAGGGTAAAGAGAGGGAGTTGCAGAGAAGAGAGGGAGAAGCTAAGCTGGCTCTGAGGTGCTCACTTACAGTCCAGGATCAAAAGCACATTACATTTTAAAACCTATTGTCCCTTTTAAAATAAAAATAACTTGAGATCGTTCAGTTTCTGGAGGCTGTTCATCCCAACAGAGCATCAGGAATGTGGACTGTTTTAATTTACTTTCAAAAGCTGAGGGTGGGGACCTCCTGTTGGGAACATGATGTACATTGACTGCAGTTGCTAGGAGGGGAGCTGCAGACAACTCCACAGATCTCATTCATCTCTGTTCTTGCCTCTGGATAGGTTTGCTAGTTTTTTGTGCTTGATTTGGAATTTTGGATTTTATTGAATCAATTAGTAACAAAAGGGGTCTTACATTAAGCATCAGCAAGCCTGGCCTGACTTATCAAAGAGGAGTGTGTGTGGTATTTGAGCATCAATTCAGTGAGACACAGGCAGAGCATTCCCCAGCTTGCATGTCTGACTCTGATGGGATGTCTTGAGGAATAAATGAGAAAACACATGTAATTACCTGACAGTTAGCTATTACCATTCAATTCACACAAACAGAGTTTAGCAGGAGCTTGCCCCTGTGCAGTTAAGGTCCTATGTAGTCACAGAGGGGCTCTCTTTGGGGAATAGGTCTGGTTTGTACCATCACTGGCCCCAGTAAATTAAATAAGCTCCTTAAGATACTAAACTTCTGAACTTAAGACCCTAATCTTCTCATCTGAAGAAATATACATCTTCCAGGCACTTTATGGGGAGCAAGAGAATAAGGTCACCTAAAATTTTCAAACTGTTATGCAAGGCTGAGAAAAGATAGTGTCATCATCCCATGCTCTTGGATTGGAAGAATTAATATGGTTAAAACGGCCATACCACCCAGAGCAATCTGCAGATTTAAGGCAATTCCTATCAATTCATCCATGACTTTTTCCATGTAATATTACAGAACAAATAATCCTAAAATTTATATGGAACCATAAGAGGCCCAGAACTGACAAAGCAACCCTAAAGAAAAGGAACAAAGCAAGAGGCATAACCCTCCCAGCCTTCAGGCAATACTATAAAGCTACAATAACCCAAACAGCGTAGTATTATGGAGAGGGAGGCAGGTGGAGGAGGTTCAAGAGGGAGGGGACATATGTATACATATGGCTGATTCATGTTGATGTTTGGCAGAAACCAACACAATAATGCAAAGCAATTATCAATTAAAATTAAGTAAACTTATATATTAAAAAAACAGCATGGTATTGGCACAAAAACAGACACATGGACCAATGAAACAGGATAGCTCAGAAATAAACCTACAGAACTATAGTCAATCTTTGACAAAGGAAGCAAGAATATAAAATGGAAAAAAAATCTCATCAGCAAGTGGTATTGGGAAAACTGGACAGCTGCATGTAAATCAATGAAGTTAAATACACTCTCACACCATGTACAAAAATGAACTTGAAATGGCTTAGGCATGTCACATGACATAAACATAAGACATGACACTATAAAACTCCTAGAAGAGAACATAGACAAAACATTCTCTGAAACGGACCATGCTAATGTTTTCTTAGCTCAGTCTCCCAAGGCAATAGAAATAAAAGCAAAAATAAACAAATGGAAAGTAATCAAACTTACAAGCTTTTGTACAGCAAAGGAAATCATAAACTAAATGAAAAAAAAAAAACCTACAAACTGGGAGAAAATACTTCCAAATGATGTGACTGACAAGGGCTTAATTTCCAAAATATACAAACAGCTTATACAACACAACAACAAAAGAAAAACAAACAATCCATTTGAAAAATGAGCAGACCTTTAGACATTTCTCCAAAGAAGATATACAGTTGGCCAAGAGGCACATGAAAAGATGCTAATTATTAGAAAAATGCAAATTGAAACTACAATGATGTACCACCTCATACCAGTCAAATGGCCAACATTAAAAAGTCTACAAATAAATGCTGGAGTGGGTGTGGAGAAGAGGGAACACTCCTACATTTTGGATAGGAAAGTAAATTGATGACTGGTGCAGCCACTATGGAAAAGAGTATTGAGGTTCCTCTAAAAGCTAAAAACAGGATTGCCATATGATCCAGCAATCCCACTCCTGGGCGTATATCTGGACAAAACTGTGATTCAAAAATAAACATGCACCCCTATGTTCATAGCAGCACTGTTCACAATAGCCAAGACATGGCAATAGCCTAAATGTCCATCAACAGAGGAATGGATAAAGGAGATGGCACACATACATACCATGGAATATTATTCAGTCATGCATTTCCCTGGTGGCTCAGCAGTAAAAAAAAATCACCTACAATGTAGGAGACACAGGAGTCTCAGGTTCAGTCCCTGAGTCAGGAAGATCCTCTGGAAGAGGGCATGGTAATCCACTCCAGTAATCTTGCCTAGAAGGTCCCATGGACAGGGGAGCCTGGAGGGCTACAGTCCATATGATCACAAAGAGTTGGACATGACTGGTGTGACTGAGTGTGCATGCATGCATTACTGAGTCATAAAAAAGAATGAATAATGCCATTTGCAGCAATGTGGATGGACCTAGAGATTATAAACTAAGTGAAATAAATCAGAAAGAGAAAGACGAATGCCATATGATACCACTTATATGTAGAATCTAAAATATCACACAAATGACTTATCCATGAAAAAGAAACAGGTTCATAGACACAGAGCCGACTTGTGGTTGCCAAGGTAAAGGGGGGGGGGGGTGGATTGGAAGTTCGGGACCAGCAAATGCAAGCTATTATATGTAGAATGGATAAATAACAAGGCCCCACTATATAGCAAGGGGAACAATATTCAACATCCTGTAATAAACCATACTGGAAAAGAATATATATGCATATATATGCAAATCCGAATCACTTTGCTGTGCCGCAGAAAGTAACAGTATTAAAAAAAAAAAAGTAACAGCATTGTAAATCAAAAAAACATTTTAATGTCATATCATCATTTGTTATATGAGTAGAATAAATACTTTTAAATTTCTGATTCTGATATTAGTTGAACTTTGACTGCTATTGTATAATAGAAAGAACGCTTGAATTAGGAATTAGAAGGCCTGAATTTAGATCTTGGTTCTGCAATTCTGTTATTTATTAGGTGAGCAACTTTAGGCTAGTCACTTAATCTCCCTGGCCCTTAGTTTCCTTACTGAAGAACTGGCTAACATTATCTACCCCACATGTTTTTGCAACAAAAGTGTAAGATGTTGGAGGGAAGGGAAAGATATCACATGTTGTGAACTGTAAGTGTCATCCAAATATGATGACCATTAATAATGAGAGATTAGAGACAGCTGCCCCAGAATGGGCTCCTTCTGCTTATTACATCCCTGTACCCTGCAGACCAGCTAGAAACTACAACTTAGTTTCCTCTTGCCATCTTAAGGGAGAGTCAAGTTTGGTTTGGGTGTACTACAGAAATAATTTTAATAAATCCACCAGTTATTGGGCACTTAATGTGTGTCTAAAACTGCACTAAGTACTTTATATGTATTATTGCAAATAGTCCTTACAACTTGAAAAGTAAGAATTAGTCTTTCTAGTTTGCAGCTAGGCTCAGAGAGGTCATTGCCCAGAAGTCATGCAGCTAATGACTTGAGATCTTGACCAACACCTGAGCCAACATACTTAATTACTGTTACTCTCACTGTTCTTTTATTTTGCATGTTCCTTGGAAGAAGCCTGAAGTCAATTTGGGCTGAAAATACCAAACACTGACTCCTAAATCTTCATATTAAACTGGATGGAAAATGTCTAGCACACAATTTAAATTACAATCTGCTTTCCCACCCTCACGCCTCCAAAATAACTGCAGTTATAAAAAACTTGATGTAACTTAATCTCTGTTCCTCAACCTTAAGAGTTATAAAAATTCTCAATCATAAATGACCTGAAGCCCATTTTGTTTAGTTTTAAGGGTTTTAAAATATTTGACATATAACACACACACAGGCTTTAAAACTTTTTCCCCCCACAAAAACAGCAGAGAAAAATTTTCCCAGGACCTGAGCTCAAGATATTCCTGATACCAGATGCCTCCACAAGCTGGGCTGCTGTCAGTGGGACAGAGAAGCTGCCAAGAAGCCAGGCCATTTCCACTTCACATTTGGTCTGAGGCCAAGAGTGTTGTCTTTCAGCTTTTAGAAAGACCTCTCAGGGTTAGGTGGATGCAGCAATGACCACATGTTACCATCATGGCCTGCAGGGTGGAGGAAAAGAGGTAATAGCCTGTGTAAATGACCAAGATCTTATCTGTGAAAGCTGGAAACCTCTTTTTCTAAAGCAAAACAAGAAACAGTCCAACTTAATCTTTGCTTGGGAGGCAGGGAGTCCTAATTCAATGGTCCAAGTCATGCTAATCAGCTTATGAGGAGGACAGTGTTCTACTGCTGTGGGTCTTGAATAGCAACCTTGGGTTCCACAAGTTTGGTCACTGTGTGATTATGCTTGTGTTATTCAAAGTGAGTTCCAGGGAATGTTATGATAAACTTGGTAAGGGCTCCCCACCAGAGAGGCACACGTATGTGCTTCATTGAAAGTGTTGATACAGAACATTGAGAAGGGAATATATTGAGGGAATAGGAAAGAAGAGACTGTTGAACGTTTTTTGTTTGCTCTAACAGATTTTATATTTATAAGTTTCTGTGGAAGGATAAAGAATAGCATGGGGATGAAGGGAGTGGAAAGGGAATGCCTAAAGTCATCGAAGGCCCTTAGTCCATTCATTCAACAATCATTTATGGGCTGCCCACCATACACGAGGTAAGGTGCCATGTGCTGCAGATACAAAGAGCTGACATCACTGCTGCCCTCATGGAACTTGGTATTGAGTCAAGGAGTCAATCAACAATCGAATAACTGCATGAATATATAAAAACTGAAGCTGTGACAACTGCTAGGAAGGAGTGGTCATGGTGTTTTGAGATCGAGTGTCAAAGGTGATCAGATATCAAAGGTGTGGGGCTACGGCTAAACTGACTTATCAGGGTTCTTGATAAAACTAAATTTTACCAGGAATTTCACAGATAAGCCTAGGGGAAGGTTCAGGAGACTGACTAAAGTTTGTTCAAGTAAGCAATCTTTGTCAATATCCCTTTTGTTCAAAAAAAGAAGAGACATTCTTCTTTCCTCTGAATAATATAAGTCCATTTTCTCTTTCAGTTGCCTTTTGCTCATTAAGGACCAGCTGAATCACCTCTCGGTACTTCGTAGTAGAAAGTATTTGCTGGATGGTGCTAGCAATCAGACATTTAATAAAGGGAGCTTTGTGAAAATAAAAGAAAATAAAAAACTAGCAGCTAAAAAATTAATTTCTGATGTTTTCAAGATTTACAGGCTTGAGCTTGAAGCATCTTTATCAGATGAAGTGAAGATGGCAGTGGCCTTCTGATGAATTTTTCTGGTTTGCAGTTTGAATGCCTTGGGTAATGGCACCAAGTGTTCCAATGAACTTTCTTTTCTTTTCTTTTTTGGCTTTGTGGCATGTGAGATCCTAGTTCACTGAACGGGCATTGAACCCATGCCCCCTGCAGTGGAAGCACAGAGTCTTAACCGCTGGACTTGGGCCAGGGAAGTCCCTTTTGTTTTTTTTTGAAGTTTACATCAAGTCATCCAGCTTCAGCTCACAGGCTTTCAGGAAAAGGGCAGTTTTAGTTTCAAATCAGAAGGGAGAAAAATTGGAAACATTTGTTTGGAGAATTGTAGCCAGATATTGGAAGAAACTAGAAGCATTCAGGATTTAGTAAGGACTAGCAAACTGTGCAAGACAGAACCCACAAGGGTGCACTATAATTTTCTACTGAAACAAAATTTTTCCTATAGTAACCCCCATTTCTATCAAAGATACTCAAAGTAAAACTAATTTATTTGCAAAGTACATCTCGTGTCATTAAACTTTACCTGACTATTTGCACAAGTGCAGCAAAAACTTGCATAGGTCCTTTTTCTGAGTTTGCTTTGCTGAAACTTTTCAAAAGGAATCCCAGATTGGGCTTTCAAGTTTCTCAAGGCCCTGGTGGCTTAGTCGGTAAAGAATACACCTGCAACTCAGGAGACCACCTGCAATGTGGGAGACCTTCTCAATGCAGGAGACCTGGGTTCGATCCCTGGGTCAGGAAGATACCCTGGAGAAGGGAATGGCAATCTACTCCAGTATTCTTTCCTGGGAGATCCCATGAACAGAGGAGTCTGGCAGACTGCAGTCCATGGGGTTGCAAAAGAGTCAGACACGACTTAGGAAATAAACAACAACAAAACAGTAACAGCCCGGTAATGACAAAAGACTTAAAATAGCCAGGGTTAAAATACTTACAAGAGTTAAAATTCATTTGATAAGGAAAACAGTTCCTTCTGTGGCATACATTTTAACATAATAACCGGAAACAAGAGTCCTGCAAATTCTTAAGAACTTCACATGACTGCTGGAATATTTATATCAAGTGATGTGTGAGTGTGCATGCTGTCTCCTCAGTTGTGTCCAACTCTATGCAACCCTATGGACTGTAGCCTGCCAGGCTCCTCTGTCCATGGTATTCTACAGGCAAGAACACGGGAGCCAGTTGCCATGCCTTCCTCCAGGATCAAGTAATATAGATACACATATAACCTTGAAAGATTTATCAGCACTTCTTCTCTGATGATGTTTCCCATGTAATTTAAAGCATCAAATAAACCTAATTAGCATTACGTCTTTCTTTTACAAGGTGAGAGACAATCCTTTAAGATTTTCTAGGAATGCTGCCAGGAAATCTGTTAGTTTGAAGTCAAAAAGACTCTATTTCGAATTTGATTTTGGAAAGTTGTCAAAAATGACAACAGGTTTGGACACTTGACTAAATAGGATCACAGGTCACTGTGAAATAATACTTAGTTATCCATTTAGCTGAAGTGACAATTAAAAGATTTCAAAGGCAAATAAAGAAAGTTACATAGTTGTAAAAAAGAAAAATAACTTAACTCTTTTACTATTGAGAAGATTTGGTTTTCTTAGGTAATCAAAGACCTGATGAAGACAACATAAAGCACAGGAAATTATTATTATTATTTTATTTATTTTTTTTTTTTTTTATTAGTTGGAGGCTAATTACTTCACAACATTTCAGTGGGTTTTGTCATACATTGATATGAATCAGCCATGGATTTACATGTATTCCCCATCCCAATTCCTCCTCCCACCTCCCTCTCCACCCGATTCCTCTGGGTCTTCCCAGTGCACCAGGCCTGAGCACTTGTCTCATGCATCCCACCTGGGTTGGTGATCTGTTTCACTATAGATAATATACATGTTGTGCTTTCGAAACATCCCACCCTCACCTTCTCCCACAGAGTTCAAAAGTCTGTTCTGTACTTCTGTGTCTCTTTTTCTGTTCTGCATATAGCGTTATCATTACCATCTTTCTAAATTCCATATATATGTGTTAGTATGCTATAATGTTTTTTATCTTTCTGGCTTACTTCACTCTGTATAATGGGCTCCAGTTTCATCCATCTCATTAGAACTGATTCAAATGAATTCTTTTTAATGGCTGAGTAATATTCCATGGTGTATATGTGCCACAGCTTCCTTATCCATTTGTCTGCTGATGGGCATCTAGGTTGCTTCCATGTCCTGGCTATTATAAACAGTGCTGCGATGAACATTGGGGTGCACGTGTCTCTTTCAGATCTGGTTTCCTCAGTGTGTATGCCACAGAAGTGGGATTGCTGGGTCATATGGCAGTTCTATTTCCAGTTTTTTAAGAAATCTCCACACTGTTCTCCATAGTGGCTGTACTAGTTTGCATTCCCACCAACAGTGTAAGAGGGTTCCCTTTTTTCCACACCCTCTTCAGCATTTATTGCTTGTAGACTTTTGGATAGCAGCCATCCTGACTGGCGTGTAATGGTACCTCATTGTGGTTTTGATTTGCATTTCTCTGATAATGAGTGATGTTGAGCATCTTTTCATGTGTTTGTTAGCCATCTGTATGTCTTCTTTGGAGAAATGTCTGTTTAGTTCTTTGGCCCATTTTTTGATTGGGTCATTTATTTTTCTGGAATTGAGCTTCAGGAGTTGCTTGTATATTTTTGAGATTAATCCTTTGTCTGTTTCTTCATTTGCTATTATTTTCTCCCAATCTGAGGGCTGTCTTTTCACCTTACTTATAGTTTCCTTTGTAGTGCAAAAGCTTTTAAGTTTCATTAGGTCCCATTTGTTTAGTTTTGCTTTTATTTCCAATATTCTGGGAGGTGGGTCATAGAGGATCTTGCTGTGATTCATGTCGGAGAGTGTTTTGCCTATGTTCTCCTCTAGGAGTTTTATAGTTTCTGGTCTTACATTTAGATCTTTAATCCATTTTGAGTTTATTTTTGTGTATGGTGTTAGAAAGTGTTCTAGTTTCATTCTTTTACAAGTGGTTGACCAGTTTTCCCAGCACCACTTGTTAAAGAGGTTGTCTTTTTTCTGTTGTATATCTTTGCCTCCTTTGTTGAAGATAAGGTGTCCATAGGTTCGTGGATTTATCTCTGGGCTTTCTATTCTGTTCCATTGGTCTATATTTCTGTCTTTGTGCCAGTACCACACTGTCTTGATGACTGTGGCTTTGTAGTAGAGTCTGAAGTCAGGCAGGTTGATTCCTCCAGTTCCATTCTTCTTTCTCAAGATTACTTTGGCTATTCGAGGTTTTTTGTATTTCCATACAAATTGTGAAATTCTTTGGTCTAGTTCTGTGAAAAATACCGTTGGTAGCTTGATAGGGATTGCATTGAATCTATAGATTGCTTTGGGTAGAATAGCCATTTTGACAATATTGATTCTTCCAATCCATGAACTCGGTATGTTTCTCCATCTGTTTGTGTCCTCTTTGATTTCTTTCATCAGTGTTTTATAGTTTTCTATGTATAGGTCTTTTGTTTCTTTAGGTAGGTATACTCCTAAGTATTTTATTCTTTTTGTTGCAATGGTGAATGGTATTGTTTCCTTAATTTCTCTTTCTGTGTTTTCATTGTTAGTATATAGGAATGCAAGGGATTTCTGTGTGTTAATTTTATATCCTGCAACTTTACTATATCCATTGATTAGCTCTAGTAATTTTCTGGTAGAGTCTTTAGGGTTTTCTATGTAGAGGATCATGTCATCTGCAAACAGTGAGAGTTTCACTTCTTCTTTTCCTATCTGGATTCTTTTTACTTCTTTTTCTGCTCT